>NC_091181.1:6282257-6375551 GCF_040958095.1 Procambarus clarkii | reverse complement strand
CAGCTTCGCTCCCCAGGTCTCTTCCCCGCCATGGGGATTCCTCGTTTCCCAATCTATCTCTCCGTGATTTAGGTCCCCCATGACCAGCAGCTTCGCTCTCATTCTATGCGCTAAAGTTGCTGCCCTCTGCAGTTCATCCATACATGTCTTGTTGCTGTCCTCGTACTCCTGCCTGGGCCTTCTACTGTTTGGTGGGGGATTGTAGAGTATCAAGATTACAATCTTCTTCCCATCCACTGTCAGAGTTCCATGTATGAAGCTTGTGCTTTCATTGGTACCCGGATTTTCCAGCTCATCAAACTTCCATTTCCGCTTTATTAGTAGTGCCACTCCTCCTCCCTGTCTCTGTGTCCTTTCTTTTCTTATCACCTGGTACCCCTCTGGAAAGATTGCATCCGAGATCATACCATTTATTTTAGTTTCCACTATTGCCACTATGTCTGGGTCTGCCTCACTAACTCTTTCTTTTATCTCTTCTGCTTTATTGGCTACCCCATCAGCATTGGTGTACCAAACCTTGAGACTCTTCTTGGAAACTCGGGTGTCAGAGTTCCCCCTTTCACCAGGGGTCTGGGGGGAACTGGGGTGTGTGTGTGTGGGGGGGGGGGGGAGGGAGAGAGGAGAGAGAGGGAGATCGGGAAAGAAGGAGATATAGAGAGAGAGTGTGGGGAGTAGGAGTGGGGAGGAGGAGTGTATTGGGTTAGTGAGATGGGGGGGGGGGGGGGGAAGCGGGGGATTATGAGTGAGGTCTTATCCCCTTTCCACGAAAGGTGTTTAATTTATAGCCTGACTGGATGTTTGTCTGTGTACTCACCTAGTTGTACTCACCTAGTTGTGCTTGCGGGGGTTGAGCTCTGGCTCTTTGGTCCCGCCTCTCAACCGTCAATCAACAGGTGTACAGGTTCCTGAGCCTACTGGGCTCTATCATATCTACACTTGAAACTGTGTATGGAGTCAGCCTCCACCACATTACTTCCTAATGCATTCCATTTGTCAACCACTCTGACACTAAAAAAGTTTTTTCTAATATCTCTGTGACTCATTTGGACACTCACTTTCCACCTGTGTCCCCTAGTGCGTGTGCCCCTTGTGTTAAATAGCCTGTCTTTATCAACCCTGTCGATTCCTTTGAGAATCTTGAATGTGGTGATCATGTCCCCCCTAACTCTTCTGTCTTCCAACGAAGTGAGGTTTAATTCCCGTAGTCTCTCCTCGTAGCTCATACCTCTCAGCTCGGGTACTAGTCTGGTGGCAAACCTTTGAACCTTTTCCATTTTATTCTTATGCTTGACTAGATATGGACTCCATGCTGGAGCCGCATACTCCAGGATTGGTCTGACATATGTGGTATATAATGTTCTGAAAAATTCCTTACACAATTTTCTAAAGGCCGTTCTTATGTTAGACAACCTGGCATATGCTGCTGATGTTATCCTCTTGATATGAGCTTCAGGGGACAGGTCTGGCGTGATATCAACCCCCAGGTCTTTCTCTCTCTCTGACTCTTGAAGTATGTCATCTCCCAAATGATACCTTGTATCTGGTTTCCTGCTTCCTACCCCTATCTTCATTACATTACATTTGCTTGGGTTAAACTCTAACAGCCATTTGTTCGACCATTCCTGCAGCTTGTCCAGGTCTACTTGAAGCCTCAAGCTGTCCTCCTCTGTCTTAATCCTTCTCATAATTTTGGCGTCGTCAGCAAACATTGAGAGGAATGAGTTTATACCCTCTGGGAGATCATTTACGTATATCAGAAATAGGATAGGTCCAAGCACAGAGCCCTGTGGGACTCCACTGGTGGCTTCACGCCATTCAGAGGTCTCTCCCCTCACTGTAACTCTCTGCTTCCTATTGCTTAGGTACTCCCTTATCCACTGGAGCGCCCTACCAGTTACTCTTGCCTGTTTCTCCAGCATATGCATCAACCTTTTATGGGGTAATGTGTCAAAGGCTTTCCGACAGTCCAAAAAAATGCAATCAGCCCTATCCTTCTCTTTCTTGCTTAATCTTTGTCACCTAATCGTAGAATTCTATCAAGCCTGTAAGGAAAGATTTACCCTCCCTGAACCCATGTTGATGGGTTGTCACGAAGTCTCTTCTCTCCAGATGTGTTACTAAGTTTTTTCTCACAATCTTCTCCATCACCTTGCATGGTATACAAGTTAAGGACACTGGCCTGTAGTTCAGTGCCTCTTGTCTGTCACCCTTTTTGTATATTGGTACTACATTAGCAGTCTTCCATATTTCTGGTAGGTCTCCCGTTTCCAGTGACCTACTATACACTATGGAGAGTGGCAAGCAAAGTGCTCCTGCACACTCTTTCAATACGCATGGTGAGATTCCGTCCAGCCCAACAGCTTTTCTCACATCCAGCTCCAATAGGTGCTTCTTCACCTCATCTCTTGTAATTTCGAACCTATCCAAGGTCACCTGGTTTGCTGCCACCTCTTCTAGCGCCGTGACATCTCCCTGTTCTATTGTAAAGACCTCCTGGAACCTTTTGTTGAGTTCTTCACACACCTCATTGTCATTCTCCGTGTACCTGTCCTCACCCACTTTAAGTTTCATCACCTGTTCCTTCACTGTTGTCTTCCTCCTGATGTGACTGTGAAGTAGTCTTCCTTTAGTGCGTGTGGCACTAGCTGAAAAAAAGTGGGTTGTGCGCGCGGCGTTCTGGGCGCTCAAGCGTAAACACAAAAAAGTTTATAATCTTTTCACGCTCCTAACATCAATTCTCGAGCTACGTTTTTCATTTAGTATCAATGCGTTGGCAATAAATTCTCTACAAGATCATATGCATAAAATGTCATCCAAGCATTTGGTATCCCACCACGAAGTAAATAAACACGAAGATGACTCACCGTGACACCCAAACAGGAAGTAAATGTTCATACTCTTTCGTTTGTTGCCAGCCTCACAGTCATCCTACAGCGCTTATTTTGATATCACTGAACTCGCAATAAAATTCCCCACCCAGACATATGCCTATCAATGTCTAATTATGTTCCGCACGAGTGTGGGAACTGGGCGAAGCGTTAGCCGTGATTTCAGCAGCGACGACACTGTTGTGATGCAGCACTTTGAAAGTTTATACTTATTTCACTGTCATGACATTATTTCTCGAGCTACGTATTTCATTTGCATAGCAATGTGTTCGCAATAGAAAGTTCTATAAGAACATGGGTAGACTTGGCCAACAGAGCGTCAAATAAATTTGCGGCGAATAAAAATCTTACGCGTGTTTGTACCCGTGAGCGTAAAAAGTTTTTACTTTGCTCAGGTTTTTTCAAGTTAATACTTGATTCACTCCGTTTTTTTTTGTTTGTATAGTGTTCGGAATAAAATTCTCTACACAGACATATGCATATAAATGTAGAATCATGATCGCGGCCAACACAAGAGTGTGTGGAGTGCGCGATTACCCTAGTTGTGATACCAATTCAATAGTCTCTCCTCTAAGTTACAATACATTCCCGTTTTCTCAAATAGGCACAGTGCCTATTAGAGAAAACAAAAATTTAATGGCAAACATATTCATACAAACCCAAAGTCGATCGAGTAGTAAATACCCAATATAACACTGTCCGTAAATTTACGTCATGATCCGACAAGAGGTTAGGGAAACTGCCCGTAAGTCCAAGTCGAAAATCCAGGAAAGTGTTAGGGTAAATATCAGATCAAGCAAGGCTGGTTCATCCCCTCCTCTCATTCTTGTCGGTCCCCTTGACGTGCTGACTTAGAAAGTTACTTGTTGCCACATCCAGCAGCTTAGCTCTCCATGTGTCTGGGCCTCCATGTGGGTCTCTGTTCCCCAATCTATCTTCCCATTGCTGAAGTCTCCCATGATTAGTAGTCTGGGATCCGTTCCAGCTAGCCACAGAAGCTGCTCTCTCATTATATTGATGGTGGCCAAGTTGTTTCTATCATATTCCTGTCTGGGTCTTCTGTCATTCGGTAGGGGGGTTATATATTACTACTACTAATATTTTTCTGTCCTCCAGTTTGCTATGGTGCCTGATATGTAGTCACTGAAACCTTCATAGTTTCTGAATTACCATCTCTTTGAAACTCCAACCTTCTTTAGTAGCAAAGCTACACCACCTCCTCCTCTCCCTTCCTCTCTCTTTCCTCACTACATAGTAGCCCTGTGGAAAACACTGCGTTTGTTATAGCTTTCGTTAGCTTTGTTTCTGTGAGTGCTATTATGTCTGTGTTTTCTTCTAGTGCCAATTCTCCGAGATTCACTTGTTTTATTTGTAATCCCATCTATGTTAGTGTACATTCGCCTTGAAGCTCACGTTTCTTCTGTTCATTTTTCTTGTCCCCTTTCTTGGCGAGCATTCTGCTGGTGTGGGAAGCTATTCCGTGAGTGAGAAGATCTGTGAGGGTGGTTTGCAAGGTCTCACAGGATTTTGGGGTGAGGGGGTGGGGGTTTAAGGGAAGGGGGGACAGGTAGGGTGTGTGTTAAGGAGATAGGGGGGACATGGAGGATACGGTGTGAGGGGGGAGGAGGGATAGGAAGGGTATGGGATGAAGGGGGAGGGGAGACAGGGGGGGAAAGGTGGGAGGGGGGACATGACAGGAATGGGGAAGGGGTGACATGATCAGAATGGGGTGGGGGGGGGAGGGAGGGTTGGGTGGGGGCAGGTAGGGTGAGGGGAAGGGAGGGTTTCTATGCAGAGGGGGGTGGTGTGTTGCCCTCCCCTCTGGTGTTGCTGGGATGCTGGTTTTGGGTTCCCCTCTTGTCTCTGGGACTGTTGTGTTGGGGGCTGAGATTTCCTGGTTTGCTCCTCTCTCCCTGCGCTTCCTCCTTGCCTCTGCTACCCTGGCTCTCTCCTCCTTCGTCCTGTACCTCTGCAGGAATACTTTTTTGTATCCCTCCACATGCTGCAGACGACTCTTCCTTTCGAGAACATCCTCCTTCGTGGTTTCGTTTGTAAACACCACCTTTACAAGTCCCCAGATGTGTTACTAGGTTTTTCTCACAGTCTTCTCCATCATCTTGCAGAGTATACAAGTTAAGGACACTGGCCTGTAGTTCAGTGCCTCATGTCTGTTACCCTTTTTGTATATTGGGACTATATTAGCAGTCTTCCATATTTCTAGGTCTCCCGTTTCCAGTGACCTACTATACACTATGGTGAGTGGCAAGCAAAGTGCTCCTGCACACTCTTTCAATACCCATGGTGAGATTCCATCCGGCCCAACAGCTTTTCTCACGTCCAGCTCCAATAGGTGCTTCTTGACCTCATCTCTTGTAATTTCGAACCTTTCCAAGGTCGCCTGGTTTGCTGCCACCTCTCCTAGCGCCGTGACTTCTCTCTGTTCTATTATAAAGACCTCCTGGAACCTTTTGTTGAGTTCTTCACACACCTCTTTGTCATTCTCAGTGTACCTGTCCTCTCCCATCCTAAGTTTCATCACCTGTTCCTTCACTGTTGTCTTCCTCCTGATGTGACTGTGTAGTAACTTTGGTTCAGTCTTGGGTTTTTTAGCTATATCATTTTCATACCTTTTCTCAGCTGCTCTTCTCACACTAACATACTCGTTCCTGGTTCTCTGGTATCTCTCTCTACTGCTTTCTGGTATTCTGTTATTACGGAAGTTCGTCCATGACCTTTTGTTCAGCTCCTTTACGTTCTTCCATTCCATATTCTTATAGTGTGGGTTGGTTGTGTTGTCGTGTTGTTTCTCCTTTACAGACAACCCATCCCACAACTCGGTAGAGTGCTTATACCTCACTAGGAGATCACCCTGGGCGCTTCTGGCTCTTGGAGAGGGGCTCAACGTCACACGTTACGGGATGCGGCTCCAATACTTAGCCTCGTTGTCACGTGCACACACCCACTCCAGCCGCTGTGACTCCCCACTCTCTCCTTATGTGATATGATCTCCTCAATCCCATTTGACTTACTAATTTTCCATCCTACCCTGTCCACAGTGGTGGTTCTTGGTTCTTTCTCTCTCTCTCTCTCTCTCTTCCTTTACTATTTCCTGGGAAGCCTCACTAGGACGAGGTCAAACACCAGCAAATTGGAATACATTTACTGGACAAAGCACATACATAATACATACACACATATAATAATAATGAATCCTATACTCTATACTATTACAATCAGGTTGCACTCCAACACCATCAGAACTCTATCATCAGATTATCAAGTGGTATCCTATCTTCTGATTCCCCACCTGATACAATCTACCTCTTCAAGTAAATCAAGTCTTATACTACAATGTTGCACTATCAGCAAGAGAATATATCTATAAACATGTACAAGGAAATCCTGCATTGAATGCAATAACATATATATATATCAGTATAAATGTTCCTTGATACACAACAATGATCAATCGATCACTCTATCAGTCCTAGAACACATACATCTGTAGGTAATCCAGCCTACGACTGTAACTCTAAACTTCAGTATAAAACACTCCTTGACATAAGAATGCAAACAATCACTCACCTCTCACTGCGTCTTGCACGCTAATGACAACCAAACACTATTAACTCCCTACAAGTAATCCACCAGAACTTCCCCTCCACCTCTGGAAGTTCACTACCCTGATATCTCTAGGTTTTTCCGGGTTTAACTACCAGGATCCTCTGCAGCTCCTCCATGCTGCTACCGTGAAGTTCCCTCGAGCAACTATGGTGCTTCACCACCTCTACAGAAGCACGTGACGCTCCTCTTCACAGCTTCTCCTCACAGCTCGAGGTCCTCTCCTCCACTACCTTGGAGTCTCATCAACTACTCCATCTGTGCTGGGTTCGAAGTTCTCAGCAACATCTTCCCCAAAGACAAACTACAGATTGTCTCGTCGAGGGCGCTATCCCTCAGACATAGGCTGGTCAGGGCGCCTCCACGACCCACAATAATGCCTCTGGACGGTTTAATAAATACTCCTCGTCGCCCAGGACTTGAGATCACACGTCCACAGCTGGTACGTCTGCACACTTCTGTTCTCTTTGAGATATATCACTATGGGGTTCCTTCTGATGGGAGCTCAACGGAGCGCGGCTTTCCCCCTGCGATGTCTGGCCTCAAGTGAGGTCAAAGCCCTCCAGAAGTGAGCCTCACGCCTCCAGCAAAATGTCCACATCTCCTAGCCAGTCATTTATCTGTTTTCTTCTTCACTGCCCATAATCTCAAATTGTTATTTAAATCCAACAAACTATTTTACATCGGTGTTATCACGTCAATATTTCTTAGACATTCTGGTTAGGTCAGGCTTGCTGAATAACTCTCAAGAGGGAGACTCGTTTCTCCTGCAGGTTGAGATCATAACACTCCCCTCCCCTTATTTTTGAGAGTTATTCCAGTGGCAAAGCTCGGGATAATACATCCGCCACCACACTGTCTCGTTCTTCAACCGATATACTTCCTTAGGAGTCTACAATTAGTTCGTTGCACCTTGCAACATCTGGCTCACAACTCTCCAGAAACATGATCTTCTCATACACGATCTGACTTCTCTGGCACCTCTTGGCTAGGCTGTCCTCCTAGGACTCCTGCACTCCCTCGGTCCACTCTACTTATTGTTTCCACCCTCCGTTTCCTCGTCTTCTTCTCTTCACGTCCAGAGTCAGACGTCTACTGTCTGTACCTCCTCTGTCGTCTTCACACTTCCATCTACTGCCATTATACTTCCGTCTCCTGTCATCATACTTCACTCCCTCGTCTTCACCGACGATCCTCCCTTTCGTCTCCTCATTTATCCGAGACCTCATCCTGTTTGACTTCCATCGAGTCCTCGGTTTTCTTCTATTCCTCCATGTTTGTATCATCATCCTCTTCCCACACTTCTCACCTCTATACAACTCCCTTTCTTCTCTTTCAACTCTTCTTCGTTCCGTAAAAGTTTCTTCGAGCACTGTACTACACCCAACAGCACTCGATCGTACATGTCGCTTTACCTCACCTAGAGTGTTCGTAAGCATCTCTCCACACATACTGTCTCTTCTCCTTTCATTTTCTCGGCTATTACTCTTCTTCACTATCTCTCCTCCACGTTTTCTGTGAAACAAGTCAACTCCTGACACCTCAAACGACTTAAGTCCACTATCCATATGCCTCTGTGCTCGTGGACAACTTGACGCTCTACTCCCACCCTCAGTCTGTCCACATCTTTCCTCATTCCTTCTCAGCACAGTTGCATTCGCCTTCCGACTCTTAATTTCAGCAGTCTGGGCTCTACTCAGGTCCGCTCTCTTCACATGATTCTTCTTCGGCTGGGCCATCTTCACTTTTGACCTCACCGAGACTTCATTTTCCTGGGCTGGACCTTCATCAAACAGCCATGCTATATCTACATCAATATCTTCTACCAGTTTAATCGACACTGTCTCATCTTCTCCAGCGTCTTCCTTGTCGGCCACCTCTGCCTTCGTCACTACCGAGACATGGTTTCCAATGGATTGGCGGTCTCCTGACTCATCTCCTCGGATGTCAGTCAGGTTCACACTCTCAGGTGTCCTACCCGTGCCGTGGCCTTCTGGGCACTCCTCTGGCACAGTCTCTGCTATGACTCTTGGCAACACCTTTGTCCTGCACAAGTCATTCCCCAGGATCACTTGGACTCCTGGAACAGGTATGTGGGGACACACTCCCAACATCACCTCTGCCGACACATATTCCGACCTTAGCTGGACAGTATATACGGGCATGTTACTCTCAGACAATAACCCATATACTTTCATCTTACTCCTGCCAGCTAACCGTCGATCATTCCCAATCAGGCTTCTCGTAATCAAGCTCTGATTAGCTCCGGTATCCCTTAAGATACCAACTTCTACTTCAGGTTGGCCTCCTATACTGATCCAACCTTTGCTCATGAACGGCCTATACCTCTCGTTCACTAAGTTCATCTGTGGTTTGTCTTGGAACACAATAGTATATTTACTTCGGGGGTCACACATGGCCAGGGTCACAACACTCTTGCCCTGCCGACAATCTCGCCTCACGTGACCCAATCCGTTACAATTGTAACACCTCACCTGGGAAAAGTCTCTTCTATATGTACCAAAGCGGCTCTGACTTTGTCCACTCACATGAGAGTTCCTCGGGCCAGGCACACTACTCGTACTCTGTGGAGCTTTACTGGACTCTCGATCTCCCGGATAACGATTAGTTTCTCGTTTAGCTCCTTCATCTTCACTTTCAGACGAAGTGCGCGACCTACTCTTCTGAGTTTTAGGGTACTTCCTTTTATCTGCCCATTTATCAAAATTCTTCTCCCCCAGACTCCTCTGGGTCTTTCATAATTTCTTCCTCCCCAGACTCCACTGGGTCTGCAATTGCTGCGTCTCACCTCGCTTCTCACTCTGTTCTCCCTCAAGCTCTTGTATGCTTCGATAATCATATCCGCCCTATCTGTGGCATCTTTCACCTCCTTTATCCCTGCTTCTTGGATCTTGAACTTTGTTTCGGGATGCATCATCTCCAAGAACTTCTCCATGACCATCAGTTGCTTCAGGTCAGCGTAAGATTCGACCCTGGCAGTTTCAATCCACTTCTGGAATCGTCTTTCCAGATCCCTTGCTGTCTCAGCAAACGTACATGCTCCAACTTTGATCATCTCTCTGAAGCGCTTCATATAAGCTTCTGGGGTTAACTGAAACGAGCGCAATATGCTGCTCTTTACTGTGGCATAATCCTGGCACTCTTCCAGTGACAATTGGGTATATGCCTCCCTGGCTGCACCGGTCAATCTTAACTGGACCAGCTGGGCCCATTCCTCCTGTGGCCACTCCTTGATGCTGGCTACTTTCTCAAAATGCTCGAAGAAGCTCTCTGCCTCTTCGGGAACAAACAAGGGAATGTCCTTCTCCCTAACCCTAACATCTGGTGAGTGTGATACCTGGGTGGTGCTCTCTGGCAACCCATGTTCAATCCTTTGCTCAGCCAAGTTTCTATTCGCTTCTATCTGCATTTGTTTTGTTCTCTCTTTTTCTTTTTTCACCTCTAGCCTTGCTTTCTCTTTTTCTTTCTCCTGTTCCAACTCCAGTTCTCTTATTCTGGTTTTCTCTTTTTCTTTCTCCACCTCTAGTCTTGCTTTCTCTTTTTCTACCTCCAGTCTGGTTTTCTCCTTTTCCCTCTCGGCTTCATTTTTCATCTGGAGTTCCAATTTCATCTTTTCCAGCTGGAACTGTCTCTCCTTGTCCTCACGCTGCATCTGGAGCTCTAACTGGAATCTCTCCAAGCTCCTATTTCGGCTACTCCTGCTACTGCGACTACTCTTGCTGCTCCTACTCGATCCCTGGGATCTCACTTCATCCTGCCCATCATCCTCCTTTCTACTTTCAGCTCCTTTTTGGGCTCCTTGCTCTGCGCTTCACTTTGGCTCTCAACTGCCTCAGGATATCATCCTTCATCCCAGCTACTTTAGATGCTTTCAACCTAATGCCACATTTTTCTGCTATTTGTTTCAATTGATCCCTCGTGCAACCTTCCAAGTCCTCAGGCTTGCCTGACTCCACAAACGCTTGCACCTTATCCATCTTTGTCCTGTGAGTCTTCCCAAGAGAGAGAATATACACCAGCGGTCACACAGTTTATCTATTTCAGCAAGGGTGTACAAATCCACTCTTGGACAGGGTGTGGGTGTGTCAGTTCACTCTCCCGGACACAGGCCCCCAATTTCTTATAGTGTGGGTTGGTGGTGTTGTCGTGTTGTTCCTCCTTTACAGACAACCCAACCCACAACTCGGTAGAGTGCTTATACCTCACTAGGAGATCACCCTGGGCGCTTCTGGCTCTTGGAGAGGGGCTCAACGTCACACGTTTAGGGGATGCGGCTCCAATACTTAGCCTCGTTGTCACGTGCACACACCCACTCGAGCCGCTGTGACTCCCCACTCTCTCCTTATGTGATATGATCTCCTCAATCCCCTTTGACTTACTAATTTTCCATCCTACCCTGTCCACAGTGGTGGTTCTTGGTTCTCTCTCTCTCTCTCTCTCTTCCTTTACTATTTCCTGGGAAGCCTCACTAGGACGAGGTCAAACACCAGCAAATTGGAATACATTTACTAGACAAAGCACATACACAATACATACACACATATAATAATAATGAATCCTATACTCTATACTATTACAATCAGGTTGCACTCCAACACCATCAGAACTCTATCATCAGATTATCAAGTGGTATCCTATCTTCTGATTCCCCACCTGATACAATCTACCTCTTCAAGTAAATCAAGTCTTATACTACAATGTTGCACTATCAGCAAGAGAATATATCTATAAACATGTACAAGGAAATCCAGCATTGAATGCAATAACATATATATATATATCAGTATAAATGTTCCTTGATACACAACAATGATCAATCGATCACTCTATCAGTCCTAGAACACATACATCTGTAGGTAATCCAGCCTACGACTGTAACTCTAAACTTCAGTATAAAACACTCCTTGACATAAGAATGCAAACAATCACTCACCTCTTACTGCGTCTTGCACGCTAATGGCAACCAAACACTATCAACTCCCTACAAGTAATCCACCAGAACTTCCCCTCCACCTCTGGAAGTTCACTACCCTGATATCTTTAAGTTCTTCTGGGCTTAACTACCAGGATCATCTGCAGCTCCTCCATGCTGCTACCGTGAAGTTCCCTCGAGCAACTATGGTGCTTCACCACCTCTACAGAAGCACGTGATGCTCCTCTTCACTGCTTCTCCTCACAGCTCGAGGTCCTCTCCTCCACTACCTTGGAGTCTCATCAACTACTCCATCTGTGATGGCTTCGAAGTTCTCAGCAACATCTTCCCCAAAGACAAACCACAGATTGTCTCGTCGAGGGCGCTATCCCTCAGACATAGGCTGGTCAGGGCGCCTCCACGACCCACAATAATGCCTCTGGACGGTTTAATAAATACTCCTCGTCGCCCAGGACTTGAGATCACACGTCCACAGCTGGTACGTCTGCACACTTCTCTTCTCTTCGAGATATATCACTAGGGGTTCCTTCTGACGGGAGCTCAACGGAGCGCGGCTTTCCCCCTGCGATGTCTGGCCTCAAGTGAGGTCAAAGCCCTCCAGAAGTGAGCCTCACACCTCCAGCAAAATGTCCACATCTCCTAGCCAGTCATTTATCTGTTTTCTTCTTCACTGCCCATAATCTCAAATTGTTATTTAAATCCAACAAACTATTTTACATCTGTGTTACATCTGGGGAGCCGGTCGGCCGAGCGGACAGCACGCTGGGCTTGTGATCCTGTGGTCCTGGGTTCGATCCCAGGCGCCGGCGAGAAACACTGGGCAGAATTTCTTTCACCCTATGCCCCTGTTACCTAGCAGTAAAATAGATACCTGGGTGTTAGTCAGCTGTCACGGGCTGCATCCTGGGGGTGGAGGCCTGGTCGAGGACCGGGCCGCGGGGACACTAAAAAGCCCCGAAATCGTCTCAAGATAACCTCACCTCAATATTTCTTAGACGATGAGTCACAATAACGTGGCTGAAGTATGTTGACCAGACCACACACTAGAAGTTGAAGGGACGACGACGTTTCGGTCCATCCTGGACCATTCTCAAGTCTCAATCGACTTGAGAATGGTCCAGGACGGACCGAAACGTCGTCGTCCCTTCAACTTCTAGTGTGTAGTCTGGTCAACATTTCTTAGACCTTCTGGTTAGGTCAGGCTTGCTGAATAACTCTCAAGGGGGAGACTCGTTTCTCCTGCAGGCTGAGATCATAACAATATTAAACCACGGATTCTTCTTTTGCTTCTCTGTTTTTTCCTGTCCGGCTGGGACAAACATGATTACAGCCTCCTGACACATTTGGGTGACATAGTCCATCATGTCTTGTACGGACTTGGTTCTGAGTTCTGTGTCCCAATGTATATCCCTTAGGAATTTATTCATCTCCTCATAGTTTCCCTTTCGGTATGCCAGCCCTTTGTTTCCCGTTTCTTTTTTGGGGGTGATAATTCCTAGCTAAACTAGGAACTCAAAGTTCAATACACTATGATCACTCATTCCCAGGGGGGCTTCCAACTTAACTTCCCTTATATCCAACTCATTTAGGGTAAATATCAGATCAAGCAAGGCTGGTTCATCCTCTCCTCTCATTCTTGTCGGTCCCTTGACGTGTTGATTTTGAAAATTTCTTGTTGCCACATCCAGCAGCTTAGCTCTCCATGTGTCTGGGCCTCCATGTGGGTCTCTGTTCCCCCAATCTATCTTCCCATGGTTGAAGTCTCCCATGATTAGTAGTCTGGATCCGGTCCTGTTAGCCACAGAAGCTGCTCTCTCCATTATGTTGATGGTGGCCAAATTGTTTTAAATCATATTCCTGTCTGGTTCATATGTCGTTCGGTGGGGGGTTATATATGACTACTACAAATATTTTCTGTCCTCCAGTTGCTATGGTGCCTGATATGTAGTCACTGAAACCTTCACAGTTCTGAATTACCATCTCTTCAAAACTCCAACCTTTTCTTATCAGCAAAGCTACACCACCTCCTCCTCGCCCTTCTCTCTCTTTCCTCACTGCAAAGTAGCCCTGTGGAAACACTGCGTTTGTTATGGTTTTCGTTAGCTTTGTTTCTGTGAGTGTAATCATGTCTGGGTTTTCTTCTAGTGCCCATTCTCCGAGTTCACTTGTTTTATTTGTAATCCCATCTATGTTAGGGTACATTGCCTTGAAGCTCACTTTCTTGTTTACATTTT
Source organism: Procambarus clarkii (assembly GCF_040958095.1). Taxonomy (NCBI): domain Eukaryota; kingdom Metazoa; phylum Arthropoda; class Malacostraca; order Decapoda; family Cambaridae; genus Procambarus; species Procambarus clarkii. The sequence goes on along the minus strand of NC_091181.1, from coordinate 6,361,854 downwards.
CTTGTCCCTTTCTTGGCGAGCATTCTGCTGGTGTGGGAAGCTGTTCCGTGGGTGAGAAGATCTGTGGGGTGGTTTGCAGGGTCTCAGAGGATTTGGGCTGGGGGTGGGGGTGCAATGGAAGGGGGGACAGGAAGGGTGTGGGTTAAGGAGATAGAGGGACATAGAGGATACTGGGTGAGGGGGGGAGGAGAGATAGGGAGGGTATGGGATCAAGGAGGAGGGAAGACATGGGGGAAAGGAGAGAGGGGGGGGGAAATGGTAGGAATGGGGGAGGGGTGACAGGGTCAGAATGGGATGGGGGTGGGGGGGGGGGGAAGGGAGTGTTGGGTGAGCATTTGAGTGGGGGCAGGTAGGGTGAGGGGGGGAAGGGAGGGTTTCTAAGCAGAGAGGGGTGGTGGTGTTGCCCTCCCCTCTGGTGTTGCTGGCATGCTGGTTGTGGGTTCCCCTCTTGTCTCTGGGACTGTTGTGTTGGAGGCTGCAATTTCCTGGGTTACTCCTCTCTCTCTTCGCTTCCTCCTTGCCTCTGCTGCCCTGGCTCTCTCCTCCTTCGTCCTGTCCCTCTGCAGGAATACTTTTTTGTATTCCTCCACATACTGCAGATGACTCTTCCTTTCTAAAAGAACCTCTTTGGTGGCCTCGTTTGTAAACACCACCTTTACCAGTCGGTTTCTGTCCTGTTGTACCAGCCCAACCTAAAATCCTTCTCAATGTTTTGTTCAGCCCCTTCTATCTGTAACCCCTTCAGTAGCCCATGTACTGCCTCTCTATCCTTGCTATTCCATTCCTGCCTATTGGATCCTTCCTGTTCTTTGATGCCTACAACTACCACTGATCTTTTTCTCTCCATTAGCTGGCTGGTGCACTTTGCTGCTTCCTGTGAGGTAGCTGCTTGCATGGCTACCTCCCCCACTGTGTCCATTGCTTCTGAGCTCTTTCTCATTCTTTCCACAAACGTTTCAGGTACAGAGGCATTTCCTTCCGATGCTCCGATCCCACCTTCCCTTTGGATGATAATCTGATGCGCGGTCTCTATATTTTACTCTGTGAGGGATTTGATCTCCTCCTTTGCTGATGTCAGCTAACTTTACAGGTTGTTAATTGTAATTCTCCTTTCATGTATCTCCCTCCTGAATTCCTCCAGAACTTGGGTTAACAGTTCCTTTACAGTTAACAGTTTGGTCACTTTGACTATTCCCTGTGTCCCTGTTGCATCCTCCTGCCATTTTGTCCCTTGTCAAGAGAGAGAGTAAGATAGAGAGAGAGCAAGAGAGAGAGAGAGAGCAAGAGAGAGAGAGAGAGAGAGAGAGAGAGAGAGAGAGAGAGAGAGAGAGAGAGAGAGAGAGAGAGAGAGAGAGAGAGAGAGAGAGAGAGAGAGAGAGAGAGAGAGAGAGAGAGAGAGAGAGAGGTGTGTGTGTGTGTGTGTGTGTGTGCATGTGTACATTTAGTCAGTGGTAGGGGAGAGTGGGAGTGGGGGGGGGGGGGAGTGAGATGGGGGTTAAGAGGAGGTGGGTGAGGTGTTGTCTTCATATTACGGCAGGGGGTATTAGCGGCTTATCCGGGTTCCCAGTGAGCTCACAGTTGCTGTCCCTGTTACCTGTCTACCACTTATTATTTATTTATTTATATACAAGAAGGTACATTGGGTTGAGAGAATACATTAAATAGTACAGTATTTACAATCTTGTAAAGCCACTAGTACGCACAGCGTTTCAGGCAACTTACGATTGTGTTATTGAATGGAATGCATTAGCTTCTACGATATGACATTATATAAACCTTGCACACTGTTGGAGACTTATGAGAGACACTTTTACCAGCCAGCCCCCCCCCCCCGCATGCACTCTAGGTGAATACACCGCGTTCCGTCGGTAATCCTGTGAGGTCTTCAGGTCTCCACGTGGGTCCCAGCTGATGCGACTGATGATGCCTCAAGAAGTCGATCTTCACTAGCTATCTTCTCTATATTCACTAAGATAATTCACCACGAGATGTGATCAATGTGTTGCATTGCAATGCCACTGTTCAATTTATACTGTCCCGATTCTCAATGCATAGTATACCTGCTCACTTGACCCTATTATTCCCTTGGTATAACCGCTGACCCTACATGTCTGCTCACTATCAAGGCTGACCGAAGACTGTGTGTGTGTGTAGGTGCACGTGTGTGTGTGTGTGTGTGTGTACTCACCTAGTTGTACTCACCTAGTTGTGCTTGCTGGGGTTGAGCTCTGGCTCGTTGGTCCACCTCTCAACCGTCAATCAACAGGTGTACAGGTTCCTGAGCCTATCGGGCTCTATCATATCTACACTTGAAACTGTGTATGGAGTCAGCCTCCACCACATTGCTTCCTAATGCATTCCATTTGTCAACCACTCTGACACTAAAAAAGTTCTTTCTAATATATCTGTGGCTCATTTGGGCACTCAGTTTCCACCTGTGTCCCCTAGTGCGTGTGCCCCTTGTGTTAAATAGCCTGTCTCTATCAACCCTGTCGATTCCCTTGAGAATCTTGAATGTGGTGATCATGTCCCCCCTAACTCTTCTGTCTTCCAACGAAGTGAGGTTCAATTCCCATAGTCTCTCCTCGTAGCTCATACCTCTCAGCTCGGGTACTAGTCTGGTGGCAAACCTTTGAACCTTTTCCAGTTTAGTCTTATGCTTGACTAGATATGGACTCCATGCTGGAGCCGCATACTCCAGGATTGGTCTGACATATGTGGTATATAATGTTCTGAAAGATTCCTTACACAAGTTTCTAAAGGCCGTTCTTATGTTAGCCAACCTGGCATATGCTGCTGATGTTATCCTCTTGATATGAGTTTCAGGGGACAGGTCTGGCGTGATATCAACCCCCAGGTCTTTCTCTCTCTCTGACTCCTGAAGTATTTCATCTCCCAAGTGATACCTTGTATCTGGTCTCCTGCTTCCTACCCTTATCTTCATTACATTACATTTGCTTAAGTTAAACTCTAACATCCATTTGTTCGACCATTCCTCCAGTTGGTCCAGGTCTACTTGAAGCCTCAAGCTGTCCTCCTCCGTCTTAATCCTTCTCATAATTTTGGCGTCGTCAGCAAACATTGAGAGGAATGAGTTTATACCCTCTGGGAGATCATTTACGTATATCAGAAACAGGATAGTCCAAGCACAGAGCCCTGTGGGACTCCACTGGTAACTTCACGCAATTCTGAGGTCTCACCCCTCACTATAGCTCTCTGCTTCCTATTGCTTAGGTACTCCCTTATCCACTGGAGCGCCCTACCAGTTACTCCTGCCTGTTTCTATAGCTTATGCATCAACCTTTTATGGGGTACTGTGTCAAAGGCTTTCCGACAGTCCAAAAAAATGCAGTCCGCCCATCCTTCTCTTTCTTGCTTAATCTTTGTCACCTGATCATAGAATTCTATCAAGCCTGTAAGGCAAGATTTACCCTCCCTGAACCCATGTTGATGGGTTGTCACGAAGTCTCTTCTCTCCAGATGTGTTTCTAGGTTTTCTCTCACAATCTTCTCCATCACCTTGCATGGTATACAAGTTAAGGACACTGGCCTGTAGTTCAGTGCCTCTTGTCTGTCACCCTTTTTAAATATTGGCACTACATTAGCAGTCTTCCATACTTCTGGTAGGTCTCCTGTTTCCAGTGACCTACTATACACTATAGAGAGTGGCAAGCACAGTGCTCCTGCACACTCTTTCATACCCATGGTGGGATTCCATCCGGCCCAACAGCTTTTCTCACATCCAGCTCCATTAGATGCTTCTTGACCTCATCTCTTGCAATTTCAAACCTTTCCAAGGTCACCTGGTTTGCTGCCACCTCTCCTAGCGCCGTGACTTCTCCCTGTTCTATTGTAAAGACCTCCTGGAACCTTTTGCTGAGTTCTTCACACAACTCTTTGTCATTCTCTGTGTACCTGTCCTCGCCTACCCTAAGTTTCATCACCTGTTCCTTCACTGTTGTCTTCCTCCTGATGTGACTGTGTAGTAGCTTTGGTTCGGTCTTGGCTTTATTAGCTATATCCTTTTCATACCTTTTCTCAGCTGCTCTTCTCACACTAACATACTCGTTCCTGGTTCTCTGGTATCTCTCTCTACCTTCTGGTGTTCTGTTATTACGGAAGTTCCTCCATGCCCTTTTGTTCAGCTCCTTTGCTTTCATACATTCCCTATTAAACCACGGATTCTTCCTTTGCTTCTCTGTTTTTTCCTCTTGGGCTGGGACAAACCTGCTTACAGCCTCCTGACATTTTTGGGTGACATAGTCTATCATGTCTTGTACGGACTTGGTTCCGAGTTTTGTGTCCCAATGTATATCCCATAGGAATTTATTCATCTCCTCATAGTTTCCCTTTCGGTACGCCAGCCCTTTGTTTCCCAGTTCTTTTTTGGGGGTGATAATTCCTAGCTCAACCAGGTACTCAGAGCTCAATACACTATGATCACTCATTCCCAAGGGGGCTTCCAACTTAACTTCCCTTATATCCGACTCATTATCCGATATCTGTGTGTGTGTGTGTGTTTGGTATGTTTAATTCCCTTGGTGTTTGAGATTTTAAAGTGTGTTTGTGAGGAAAGTACTATTAAGTAAAGAGTATTATATTCACTGAAGGAGAGTATGGGGAGGCCCGGCCAGTGAAATGTGAGCCGTGTTGAGATCAGAAATGGTTTGCTGTATGACCCCAGCGAGAGGTGTAGTGAGCCAGTGTCTCCCTCGCTTCCCTGTGTTACCGCATGTTACCCTGCTGCTCGTCCTGCACACCCATCTCGCTGCGTCACTCTCTCTTCCCTTGTCTCTCTGTCTCTTTCTCTGCTTCTCTGTCTCTGCCACTCTGTCTCTGCTTCTCTGCCTTTCTGCCTCGGCCTTCTTATTTGGCTCCTCTGCTTCAGCCCGTCCGCTTCTGCCCTTCCGCCTCGGCCCCTCTGCTTCGGCCCCTTTGTCTCGGCCCTCTGTAATGGACCCTCAGTCTCTTTCCTCTCTGTCTCTGCCTTTCTGCCTATCCCTTGCCAATACCCCTCTGCCCTGCCTGTGCCCCTCTGCCTCTGCCTGTGCCCCTCTGCCTCTGGCTCTCTGCCTGTGCCCCCTGCCTCTGCCACCCTGCCTCTGCCCCAGTGCCTCTGCCCCTCTGCTTCTGCCTCTCTTCCTCGTCCCCTCTGCTTCGGCCCCTCTGCAAAGGTCCCTCTGTCTCTGCCTCTTTGCCTCTACCCCCCTTCCTCCACCTCCTGCCCCTACTACTCTCCCCCTCTGCCTCGTCCCCTCTGCTTCGGCCCCTCTTCCTCTGCCCCGTCTCCTCTGCCTCTGCCCCTCTGCCTCGGCATCACTGGCATGGCCCCTCTGCCTCTGACCCTTAGCATCTGCCCCTCTGCCTTTACCCCTTCTGCCACTCTGCCACTGCCCCTCTCCCTCATCCCCTCTGCCACTGCCCCCATGCCTCTGCCCTTCAGCCTTTCTTTCTTGTCCCCTCTGCCTCGACCCCGCTGCCTTGGCCCTTCTGCCACTGCCCATCTGCAGCTGCCTCTCTGCTTCGGCCCCTCTGCCTCTACTACTCTGCTTCTGCCTCGATCCCTCTGCCTCGGCCCCCTCTCTCCCTGCCCCACTGCCTCTGCCCACTGCTTCTGCCCCTCTGCCTCGGCCAGTCTGCCTCGGCCACTGTGCCTCGGCCCCCTCTGTCTCTGCCCCTCTGCCTCTGCCCCTCTGCCTCTCCCCACTGCTTCTGCCCCTCTAACTCGGCCAGTCTGCCTCGGCCACTCTGCCTCGCCCCCTCTGCCTCTGCCCACTGCTTCTGCCCCTCTTCCTCGGCCAGTCTGCCTCGGCCACTCTGCCTCGGCCCCCTCTGTCTCTGCCCCTCTGCCTCTGCCCCCTGCTGCTGCCTCTCTGCCTCGGCCAGTCTGCCTCGGCCACTCTGCCTCGGCCCCCTCTGCCTCTGCCCGTCTGCCTCTGCCCCACTGCTTCTGCCCCTCTGCCTCGGCCCCCCTCTGCCTCTGCCCCACTGCTTCTGCCCCTCTGACCCTCTGCCTCTGCCCCTCTGCCTTTGACCCTCTGCCTCTGCCCCTCTGCCTCTGCCCCTCTGCCTCTGCCCCTCTGCCTCTGACCCTCTGCCCCCTCTGCCCCTCTGCCTCTGCCCCTCTGCCTCTGCCCCTCTGCCTCTGACCCTCTGCCTCTGCCCCTCTGACCCTCTGCCCCTCTGCCTCTGCCCCTCTGCCTCTGCCCCTCTGCCTCTGACCTTCTGTCTCTGCCCCTCTGCCTCTGCCCCTCTGCCTCTGCCCCTCTGCCCCTCTGCCGCTGACCCTCTGCCTCTGCCCCTCTGCCGCTGACCCTCTGCCTCTGCCCCTCTGCCTCTGCCCCTTTGCCTCTGCCCCTCTGCCTCTGCCCCTCTGCCTCTGCCCCCCTGCCTCTGCCCCTCGGCCTCTGACCCTCTGCCCCTCTGACCCTCTGCCTCAGCCCTTCTGTCTCTGACCCTCTGCCTCTGCCCCTCTGCCTCTGACCCTCTGCCCCTGCCCCTCTGCCGCTGACCCTCTGCTTCTGCCCCTCTGCCTCTACCCCTCTGCCTCTGCCCCTCTGCCTCAGCCCCTCTGCCTCTGCCCCTCTGCCTCTGCCCCTCTGCCTCTGCCCCTCTGCCTCTGCCCCTCTGTCCCTGCCCCTCTGCCTCTGCCCCACTGCCTCTGCCCCTCTGCCCCTGCCCCTCTGCCTCTCTGCCTCTGACCCTCTGCCTCTGACCCTCTGCCTCTGCCCCTCTGCCTCTGACCCTCTGCTCTGCCCCTCTGACCCTCTGCCCCTCTTCCTCTGCCCCTCTGCCTCAGCCCCTCTGCCTCTTCCCCTCTGCCTCTGCGCCTCTGCCTCTGCCCCTCTGCCTCTGCCCCTCTGCCTCAGCCCCTCTGCCTCTGCCCCTCTGCCGGTGACCCTCTGCCTCTGCCCCTCTGCCTCTGCCCCTCTGCCTCTGCCCCTCGGCCTCTGACCCTCTGCCCCTCTGACCCTCTGTCCCTCTGCCTCAGCCCTTCTGTCTCTGACCCTCTGCCTCTGCCCCTCTGCCTCTGACCCTCTGCCCCTGCCCCTCTGCCGCTGACCCTCTGCCTCTGCCCCTCTGCCTCTACCCCTCTGCCTCTGCCCCTCTGCTTCTGCCCCTCTGCCTCAGCCCCTCTGCCTCTGCCCCTCTGCCTCTGCCCCTCTGCCCCTGCCCCTCTGCCTCTGCCCCTCTGCCTCTGCCCCTCTGCCCCTGCCCCTCTGCCTCTGACCCTCTGCCTCTGACCCTCTGCCTCTGCCCCTCTGCCTCTGACCCTCTGCCTCTTACCCTCTGCCTCTGCCCCTCTGACCCTCTGCCCCTCTGCCTCTGCCCCTCTTCCTCTGCCCCTCTGCCTCAGCCTCTCTGCCTCTTCCCCTCTGCCTCTGCGCCTCTGCCTCTGCCCCTCTGCCTCAGCCCCTCTGCCTCTGCCCCTCTGCCGCTGACCCTCTGCCTCTGCCCCTCTGCCTCTGCCTCGGCCTCTCTGCCTCTCTGCCTCTGACCCTCTGCCTCTGACCCTCTGCCTCTGCCCCTCTGCCTCCTACCCTCTGCCTCTGCCCCTCTGCCTCTGCCTCTGACCCTCTGCCTCTGCCCCCTGCCTCTGCCCCTCTGCCTCAGCCCCTCTGCCTCTGCCCCTCTGCCTCAGCCCCTCTGCCTCTGCCCCTCTGCCTCTGACCCTCTGCCTCTGACTCAGCCCTCTGCCCCTCTGCCTCTGCCCCGCTGCCTCTGCCCCTCTGCCTCTGACCTTCTGCCTCTGCCTCTGACCCTCTGCCTCTGCCCCTCGGCCTCTGACCCTCTGCCTCTCTGACCCTCTTCCCCTCTGCCTCTGCCCCTCTGCCTCAGCCCTTCTGCCTCTGACCCTCTGCCTGTGCCCCTCTGCCCCTGCCCCTCTGCCTCTCTGCCTTCCTGCCCCTGCCCCTCTGCCTCTACCCCTCTGCCTCTGCCCCTCTGCCTGAGCCCCTCTGCCTCTGACCCTCTGCCTCTACCCCTCTGCCTCTGCCCCTCTGACCCTCTGCCTGAGCCCCTCTGACCCTCTGCCTGAGCCCCTCTGCCTCTGACCCTCTGCCGCTGACCCTCTGCTTCTGCCCCTCTGCCTCTGACCCTCTGCCTCTGCCTCTGACCCTCTGCCTCTGCCCCTCTGCCTCTGACCCTCTGGCTCTGCCCCTGCCCCTCTGCCTCTGCCCCTCTGTCCCTCTGCCTCTGCCCCTCTGACTCTGACCCTCTGCCTTTGACCCTCTGCTTATGACCCTCTGCCTCTGCCCCTCTGCCTCTGCCACTGACCCTCTGCCTCTGCCTCTACCCCCTGCCTCTGCCTCTGCCCCTTTGCCGCTGACCCTCTGCCTCTGCCCCTCTGCCTATGCCCCTCTATCTTTGCCTGTCTTTCTCGTCCCCTTTTCCTTATCCCCTCTGCCTCGTCCCAACTGCCTCGGCCCCACTGCCTCTGCCCCTCTGCTTTGGCCTCTCTGCCCCTCTGCTTTGGCCCCTCTGCCCCTCTATCGCTCCTCCTCTGCCTTTGCCTCTCTGTCTCGGCCCTTCTTCCTCTACCACTCTGCCTCTGCCACTCTACCTCTACCCCACTTTCTCTACCCCGCTGCCTCTGCCCTGCTGCCTCTACCCTTCTACCTCTGCCCCTCTGCCTCTGTTGGAAATTTCCAACACCCAAATACTAACCCCTAGTTCGATAGTAGGTATTTTCTGTACTAGGAATTATAATTGACTAATACTACTAACCAGTAGTGTAGCTATATAAATTCTAATAAACTGACTCGTAGTAACACCAGATTTGTCCTAGAATTCATGGCGGCGATTGACTCAGCTATCCAGCTCGGGAGAATAAATTCCACATATTTATAAATCGAATTAAAACATGTTTAATCTTGTAGAATTTATTAAGGGATTTAGATTGGCAATTAATTCATTTCTGTTTAGTAAAATATATAGCCGTTTATTGGAAATAGTTTCATATAGTTGCGGTCATCTGATCCAGTAAACAAAGTAAACAAACTCAAATTCAATTACGAATATATATTTTCCATCTAACGTCAGTTAGGTTAAATGATTTGCACAGCGAGAAACAATATGCTGTTACCTAAAGTACGTTAATGTGACGCAAAATAACGTCAGTAATGTTTCCATCCATTCGGAAATTAGATTATTGCGAATTATTACACAAGTTTCCAACATCCGGCGCTAGATGGCGCGCGGCACTAGCAAGGAGACTTGTCAGAAAGAGACGCCATTACAGTTTGTTGCCCTGAAGCTGATCCTTATTATCGATGAAATTGAGGAGCATCCGTGCATTAAATGGCTTGAGATCGATTCGGCAGCTTCAACATATTACGGACACAGCATCCGGCAAGGCTGAGTACCTTTGATTTTCTATTTTGGCCATTATTCTATATTTACGTTGGTGCCTTGTCATTACGTTGCATGTAAGCCTAATAACTCCCGTGAGTGTAATTCTTATGCCTAATCCACTCTTATTTCATGAATAAATGCATAAATATATACACTCAAGTAGAAATTACATGTTATTAATATTTCAGCAAGGAGCTAGCTACAAGGGAACCGTACTTCAGGCTGTAGAATCACGTGTCGCCAGACGCGTACAGGGTTCAATGTGATTCTATATTATATGTAGACTAACATTATAGAATTTACCCCCCCCCCAAGAGATATGTAAAGGCAATTGCTCTACTTTAAATAGAAGTTTTTCAGTCCACTTCTCTAAATTAATTTTGATTAATTAATATGTTTATTATTAAAGATCCATAGATCACTGGTCACCGAGCCCATAACATTTTTTATGGTCCTAATGAACTTCTTAATGATATTATATGTTGGAGTGAATTCCCCCACAGCCTCTGACCGTCTGCCTCTGCCCAGATGCATCTGCCTCTGCCTTTCTCTCTCTCTCTCTTTCTCTCTCTCTCTCTCTCTCTCTCTCTCTCTCTCTCTCTCTCTCTCTCTCTCTCTCTCTCTCTCTCTCTCTCTCTCTCTCTCTCTCTCTCTCTCTCTCTCTCTCTCTCCTCCCCCCCCTATCTCTCTCTCGCTCTCGCTCTCTCTCTCTCTCTCTTTCTCTCTCTCTCTCTCTCTCTCTCTCTCTCTCTCTCTCTCTCTCTCTCTCTCTCTCTCTCTCTCTCTCTCTCTCTCTCTCTCTCTCTCTCTTTCTTTCGTCTTTTCAAATTCTCAAAAGACGTATATTAAACGTAATTACAACGTGCCCTTAACAATGAAATGTCGTTTTTAGCACGTACAGAAGATGTGAAAATGATGGGACTCCCCCAAGTCTCCCCTTCGCACCCTCCCCCAAAACCTCGTGCTCCCCCCCCCCCCCCCAGCCCTCTTTTTCCTTCTGACCCCCTGAAGTCTTTCATACTCCTCCACCATCCCTATCCAGATCCTCCAGACCCCGCCCACCCCAGATCCCGCAGGTCCTGCTTTCTAGGCCCTCACACCCCGGACCCTCCCTGTTTCCCTGCTTAATGGGAGTCAACAGAATCTGAGGAAGGACAGAAGAGAGTCAGTTTCAGAGTGATGTACTCGAACATAGATGGGATTACAAGCAAGGCAAGTGAACTACTGGAAAGAACACAAGAAGTGATCCACAGATGTAATCATACTCATAGAAACAAAACTCTCAGGAATCATGACGAATGCGGTGTTTCCCCAGGATTACACTGAAATAAGGAAAGAGAGGGAAGGAAGGGTAGGAGGCAGAGTGGTCCTACTAATGAGAAAGGAGTTTAGTTTCAAGGCGATGGTTTTCCTGGGATGCGAGGGATTCAGAGAGTATATAGCAGGCACCATGACAATGGGAGGACCAAGAGTAGTAGCAGCAGTGATATATAATCTCCCACCAAATGACAGAAGACCCCAGTAAGAGTATGACAAGAACAACATGGCAGTTAGCACTATAATTGAGAGGGCAGCCTCTGTTACCTGTAGAAATAAATCGTATCTGCTCATCATGCGGGACTTCAGTCACGGAAGGATAGAGTGGGGAGAACAAGGAACCGCATGGAGGTGAGGATACGTGGAGAGCCAAACTATTGGAGGTGGCGACAAGAAACCTTTTAAGCCAGCATGTCAGGGAACCCACAAGGATGAGAGGAAACGATGAACCAGCGAGACTCGACCTAGTCTTCACTCTGAACGACTCCGACATAAGAAAAATCGGTTTCGAGGCCCTGGTAGGAATGAGCGACCAAAGTGTACTGACCTTTGAGTACCTGGCTGAAGAAGGGTTATTGAACTCGAGGAGGAAAACTGGAACTGAAAACAAAAGGCTGGCATTCCGAAAGAAAAACTATGAGGAGATCAGAAAAATCATAACAGATATAACATGGGAAACAGAGCTTAGGGGAAAGACGGCCCAAGACATGATGGATTACGTTACGCAGGAGTGTAAGGGGGCAGCCGACAAGTTTGTCCCGGTCCAAAAGGAAAACAACGAAATGTACATGAGAAACTTATGGTTTAATCAGAGATGTAGGCTAGCTAAGCAACAAAGTAAATGGGCGTGGAGTAACTATAAGAATAACAGGGTACTTGAGGGCAGAGAAAGATACCAGAGTGCCAGGAATGAATATGTCACATTGAGAAGAGAGGCAACAGGGCAATACAAAAATGACATTGCAAGCAAGACAAAGACTCAACCTAAATTGTTGCGCAGCCATATCGGGAGAAAAAGCAACAGTAAAGGATCAGGTAATAAAATTGAGGATAGAGGGAGCCAGTCGGCCGAGCGGACAGCACGCTGGACTTGTGATCCTGTGGTCCTGGGTTCGATCCCAGGCGCCGGCGAGAAACATTAGGCAGAGTTTCTTTCACCCTATGCCCCTGTTACCTAGCAGTAAAAAAAAAAACCTGGGTGTTAGTCAGCTGTCACGGGCTGCTTCCTGGGGGTGGAGGCCTGGTCGAGGACCGGGCCACGGGGACACTAAAAAGCCCCAAAATCATCTCAAGATATAGGGGCAGACAGATTCACTACCACGGTAAGGATGTGTGCGAGGAACTGAATAATATATTCCAGGAGATCTTCACAGTAGAGCAAGGAGAAGTTCTAGAGATAACAGAAGGAATAGTTAACCAGGAACCCTTCGAAGAATTTGAGATTACCAGTGGGGATGTAAGGAATCTTTCACTAGATTTGGATGCGACAAAAGCTATAGACCCAGATGGAATCTCCCCTTGGATACTAAAGGAAGGAGCAGAAGCACAGTGCCTGCCACTCTCCACAGTGTATAACAAATCCTTGGTAACAGGGGAACTACCCAAAATTTGGAAGATGGCTAATGTAGTCCGTATATACAAGAAGGGGGATAGACATGAGGCACTAAACTACAGGCCAGTGTCCCTAACTTGCATACCATGCAAGATGATGAAGAAGATTGTGCGAAAAAAGTTAGTGAAACATCTAGAGCGAAAGAACTTTGTAACACAGCATGAACATGGGTTCAGGGATGTCAAGTCCTGCCTCACAGGATTAATTTAAATCTACGATCAGGCAACCAAAATCTGGCAAGAAAGAGAAGGGTGGGCAGACTGCATATTTTTGGATTGCCAGAAAGCCTTTGACACAGTACCACAAAAGAGGCAAGTGAAAAAGCTGGAGAGGCAGGCAGGAGTGTAAAGGAAGGTACTCCATTGGATAGGGGAGTACCTAAGCAACATAAGACACTATGAAGGGGTGAGGTCTCAGATTGGCGAGGCGTCACCAGTGGAATCCCTCAAAGTTCAGTCCTTGGACTTATACTGTTTCTGATATATGTAAATGATCTTTCAGATGGTATAGAATCGTTCCTTTCATTGTTTGCTGATGATGCAAAAATTATGAGGATGGTTAAAACAGAGGAAGATAGTAGGAGGCAACAAGATTACCTAGAGAGACTGAATGAATGGTCCAACAAATTGCTACTGAAGTTCAACGCGAGTAAATGTAAGGTAATTAAACTAGGCGGTGGAAACAGGAGGCCAGGCACAGGGTATTGAATAGGAGATGATGTACTTCTTGAAACGGACAGAGAGAAAGATCTAGGAGATGATATCTAACCAAACTTGTCCTCTGAAGCCCATATAAAAAGAATTACATCTGCGGCATATGCGAGGCTGGCTAACATCAGTACAGCCTTCAGGAACCTGAGTAGGGAATCGTTGAGAACCATGCATACCACATATGAAACACCAATCCTGGAGTATGCAACTATGTAGGTACTCACAGGGGCCTTGGGGCTGAATGGACAGCGCTTGGGACTCGTAATCCCAGGGTGCAGGTTCGATCCCGGCCGTCGGTGAAAACAGAGGGGCAGAGTTTCTTTCACCCTGAAACCCCTGTTGCCTAGCAGTAAATAGGTACCTGGGAGTTAGACAGCTGTTACGGGCTGCTTCCTGTGTGTGTGTGTGTGTGTGTGTTCTAGAAGAGAAAAAATTAGTAGTTAGTAACAGTTGATTGACTGACAGTTGAGAGGCGGGCCGGAAAAGCAGAGCTCAACCCCCGCAAGTACAACTAAGTGAATACACACACACAGACCAAACACACACACAGACCAAACACACACACAGACCAAACACACACACAGACCAAACACACACACACAGACCAAACACACACACACAGATCAAACACACACACACAGACCAAACACACACACACAGACCAAACACACACACACACACACAGACCAAACACACACACACACACACAGACCAAACACACACACACACACACACACAGACCAAACACACACACACACACACAGACCAAACACACACACACACACACAGACCAAACACACACACACACACACAGACCAAACACACACACACACACACACAGACCAAACACACACACACACACACAGACCAAACACACACACACACACACAGACCAAACACACACACACACACACAGACCAAACACACACACACACACACAGACCAAACACACACACACACACACACACACAGACCAAACACACACACACACACACAGACCAAACACACACACACACACAGACCAAACACACACAAAACCAAAACACACAGACCAAAACACACAGACCAAAACACGCTGTTGCTAAGACTGGTATAGGGAGGGTGGACACGTGTAGTTCGCTCATCTAAATGTCTTCATAATTTGGGACATCAGAGGGATACAAAGGAAATTCGTTGCGTAGTGATATTATGAAGTGAAACGCACTGTTTAGAAAATAGGAGTTTCATAGATTGTGTCCGATAGAACTAATTAGTGAAGATCACTGTACGACATCAGTTCCACGACAGACTCGTTGCCGCCATCGCTCGGTCAGAGATTACGTAACTAGATGTGATAGTGAAGATTAAAGCAAATAGTGAACAGAATAGTGAAGAAGATAGGCAAAACGTGTAGCGTTAGAGCTGTACCGGCCTAAGGGGAACAAGAGGCCGATTACTGGTGATATATAGCAGGAATTTGGAGTGATCTATGCCTAGCAGCGGCGTGGACATCAACGGGCCTACAGAGACGTAAACAAGACATAAACAATGTTTCTCAACACCTAGTTGTACTTTGGGATGTTGACTTGGTGGTAAGAGCCTCTCAATTAGTCAGTTAATCATACCATGTACAGTGTTCTTGCAATATATTATTTATGGTGGATATAAGTTAAAATATGGAAACGAACCTCAGAAGACAATACGCTCATTTGGGACTAGTGTTTTGGTACCTTCATGTGACAACATTATGCCCTCCACTGGGTAACACCCCCCATCTTCTCTCACTCTCACCCCCTCTTACAATAACACCCCCATCTTCTCTCACCCTCACCCCCTCTTACAATAACACCCCCCACCTTCTCTCACCCTCACCCCCTCTTACAATAACACCCCCATCTTCTCTCACCCTCACCCCCTCTTACAATAACACCCCCCAACCTTCTCTCACCATCACCCCCTCTTACAATAACACCCCCATCTTCTCTCACCCTCACCCCCTCTTACAATAACACCCCCCATCTTCTCTCACCCTCACCCTCTCTTACAATAACACCCCCCACCTTCTCTCACCCTCACCCCTTCTTACAATAACACCCCCCACCTTCTCTCACCCTCACCCCCTCTTACAATAACAACCCCCACCTTCTCTCACCCTCACTCCCTCTTACAATAACACCCCCCACCTTCTCTCACCCTCACCCCCTCTTACAATAACAACCCCCACCTTCTCTCACCCTCACTCCCTCTTACAATAACACCCCCCACCTTCTCTCACCCTCACTCCCTCTTACAATAACACCCCCCACCTTCTCTCACCTTCACCCCCTCTTACAATAACACCCCCCACCTTCTCTCACCTTCACCCCCTCTTACAATAACACCCCCCACCTTCTCTCACCTTCACCCCCTCTTACAATAACACCTCCTCCCTTCTCTCACTCTCACCCCCTCTTACAATAACACCCCCCACCTTCTCTCACCTTCACCCCCTCTTACAATAACACCCCCCACCTTCTCTCACCTTCACCCTCTCTTACAATAACACCCCCCACCTTCTCTCACCTTCACCCCCTCTTACAATAACACCTCCTCCCTTCTCTCACTCTCACCCCCTCTTACAATAACACCCCCCACCTTCTCTCACCTTCACCCCCTCTTACAATAACACCTCCAACCCACAAAGCCTACCACCCATAGCTTGTATACCATGCAAGGTGATGGAGAAGATTATTATAAACAACCTAGTAACACATCTGGAGAGAAGGGATTCCGTGACAACCCATAAAAATGGGTTCACGCAAGTTAAATATCGCCTTACAGCCTTAATAAAATTCTACAATCAGGTGACAAAGATTAAACAAGAAAGAGATGGATGCGCAGACTGCATTTACTTGGACTGTCGGAAAGCCATTGACACAGTACCCCATAAGAGGTTGATGAATAATCTGGAGAAACAGGCTGGAGAAACTGGTACCGTACTCCAGTGGATAAGGGAGTACCTAAGCAATAGGAAGCAAAGAGTTACAGTGAGGGGTGAAACCTCAAATTGGCGTGAAGTCCCAAGTGGAGTCCCACAGGGCTCTGTACTTGGACCTATCCTGTTTCTGATATACGTAAATGATCTCCCTTGGGGTATAGAATCATTCCTCTCAATGTTTGCTGACGATACCAAAATTATGTGGAGGATTTAGACAGAGGAGGACAGCTTGAAGCTTCAAGATGACCTGGACAAGCTGAAGGAATTTTCGAACAAATGGTTGTTAGAATTTAACCCAAGCAAATGTAATGTAATGAAGATAGGTGTAGGGACCAGGACACCAGACACAAGGTATCATTTGGGAGATAAAATTCTTCAAGAGTCAGAGAGAAAGATTTGAGGATTGATATCACGCCAGACCTGTCTCCTGAAGCCCATATCAAGAGAATAACATCAGTGGCATATGCCAGGTTAGCCAATATAAGAACGGACTTTAGAATCTTGTGTGAGGAACGATACAGAACTTTATATACCACATATGTCAGACCAATTCAGGAATTTGCGGCTCCAGTGTGGAGTTCATATCTAGTCAAGCTTAAGACTAAATTGGAAAAGTTTCAAAAGTATGTCACTAAACTAGTACCCGAACTGAGGGGTTTGAGCTACGAGGAGATACTATGGGAATTAAACCTCAAGTCACAGGGAGGTAGAGGAGTTATGGGGGACATGATCTCTACATACAAGATTCTCAAATGAATTGATAGGGTAGATAAAGATAGACTATTTAATGCATGGGGCACACACACACTATAAGACACAGGTGGAAACTGAGTGCCTAAATGAGCCATAGAATCATTAGAAAGATTTTTGTCTGAGTAGTTGACAAATGGAATGCATTAAGAAGTGATGTTGTGGAGGCAGACTCCATACACAGTTTCAAGTGTAGATATGATTGTGCCCAATAGGCTCAGGAACCTGTATATCTGATGACTGACAGTTGAGAGACGGGACCAAAAAGCCAGAGATCAATCCCGCAGTCACAACTAGGTAAGTACAACTAGGTAAGTACACACACATACACATATGAAGTACTTGTACTTAATTTTAATTAGAAAAGTTTTAAATCATCAGTTGTACTATTGCAACTGACTACGATTTGACAGCAAATTTGACCAGGACAACAAATCATGTTGTCTACGATTTGAGTGACAGAAAGTAATGTATTTTATACGTTATTAAAACAACATTATATGAATAGTTTCAGTGCCACCTTTCTGCGACCAATTAAAAACGGTCAAAAATGGTTTTTGTTTGCTGAGTATATCCATTCATCTACTTATCTCTCTGTCATATATATATGCATATTCATCTATCTGTATATTTATCATTGTATCTATCTATCCACCTCTTTATCCACCTATCTATCTATCTATCTATCTATCTATCTATCTATCTATCTATCTATCTATCTATCTATCTATCTATCTATCTATCTATCTATCTATATCTATCTATCTATCTATCTATCTATCTATCTATCTATCTATCTATCTATCTATCTATCTATCTATCTATCTATCTATCTATCTATCTATCTGTCTATTTATCCAGCTACCATCTCATCTTTCTATTCATTTATGTATTTATCAAGCCATTTATCTGCCCATCCATCTATCCATCATATTCAGCTGTTTATCCATACCCCTGTCTGTCTCTATCCATAAGTATATCCTTCACGCTATCATTCCACATCTCTATGCATACATCTATATATATATCTGCTCTCTGTCTATCTCTTTTATGTCTTTCTGTCTCTCTTTTCTAGCTCTCTCTTTCTCTGTTTATCAGCCTCTATTTCTTCCCTCTGCCTCTGTGTCTGCCTGTTTCTGACTATGTGTCTCTGTCTTTGTATTTCTCGGTCACTGTCTGTCTGTCTCTCTCTTCCTTATCAACAATATTTTTGTGTAATGTGTGGGTTATCGCCTGCGAGAAGAGCTTATTTGACATACTAAAAATGTATAGTTCCCTTACTCTCATAAAGGGTTGTGTCCTGCAAAACTTTTAGAGTTGTGGAAGAATCGTCTGTTTTATGTGAGTACGAACAACTTATTGACAGCAGGTAATTTGTTAATTTTACCGGAATCAGTGTAAAAAGTTACATATTACTATACGAAAAAACAATTGTTCTGAAAGTTTGTTTTGATACTATCTAGCTGAACAGAGGGCGTGCATTGACAAAAATGTGTGAGGGGGTCTGAATGTGATCCTGACATGCTCTTACCTATTGAATTCTGACAACCCAAATCATCCATTTTTCATCCTGTTCCCCAGACCATTTCCTCTGCCCATATGGATGACGCTAGCTCCATCTGTGTGGCCTCCAACGACGAACAGACAAACAGCCAGACACACACACACAGATATTCTCTCACACTTTGGAGTACGTAACATAATATATGTAATGTGTCTCGACTCAATAAGATTCTTATTTTGAGTTTATATTTCAGGTGAAAATGTCTATAAATATTGAACATTTATTGGTTCTTAGTCTTGGAAATTTTGACCGAGTTTGTGCTATATATTATACTGGATGGGTATCCAGCGATGCCTAGGTCTGTCTGTCCAATTTGACCATATATCTATCCTTCCACCTATCTCTCTATTTATCTATCCGTCCATCCACCTACCTCTCTTATTATTTAACCATTAATCTATATATATAATCAATGCATCCATCTCTCTATCTCTCTATCTCGGTCTATCTATCCATTTATCTCGGTCTATCTATCCCTCTATCTAACTATCTACTCATCATATATTTAAGAATCTATATATATTCATCTATCTTTCAATCTACCTATATAGCAATCCATATATTCATTTATCTATCTTTCTCTCTGTTCACCTGTACGTCTATCCATCTGTCCAAACATCTACACCTCTGCCTATTTGTCTATACATCTATCTATCCGTCTTTCCCTTTATACATCCATCTATCCATCTATCGACGTGTAGAAGAATGTAAGAACTCTTGTATATATACATAAATAAATAAAATAACTAAATAAATAAAAATACGAAAATATCTATCCATCCATCTACTCATTCATCTATCTATTCATACATCTATCCATTCATCTGCCCTCTCTGTCCATTTATCTATATACATCTATCCATCTTTCCGTCCATCTTTCCCTCCACCTGTGCAGCCATTTATCCATCCATCAATGCAACCATCTGTCCATAAATCTTTTCATCTAGCTTTCTATCCATCTATCTCACTATATCTACATCTTGCTTTCTTTTCATCTATCTATCCATGCACCTAATCAACTTTGTATTCAATAATTCAACCAAATATCTGTTCATTTAACTATCAATCTATATATTCGTCTATATATCATTGTACCTAAACATCCAGCAATCAATGCATCCATACATCTATCAATCCACTTATCTGTCTATTCATGTTTCCAGCCATCCATTCATCCATTAATCTGATGTCAGTCTCTGTCTCTAGATATCTTTGTCTCTGTTTCTCTATATCTGTCTGTCTATCTGTTCATCAGAGAGAGAGAGCTCTGATGAGAAATATAATTGTCTGTGTGTTGGGTGTCAACAGTGAGAGGATGTTACGACCCTGGGTCCAGATGGATCCTGGGTCCAGATGGATCCTGGGTCCAGATGGATCCTGGGTCCAGATGGATCCTGGGTCCAGATGACTGTGGTAGATGGACCGGGATCGAGTGGCATTTGTTGACATACAGATGATGTAGGGACTCTTCACCTATGTATGCATTTTAGGTGTGATAGGCCTTGAATGTGTTGGATGATACGTTGGATTAGTGATATTTAAATTATAGAGTTTTTAGATTAGTTTGGTTAAAGAATGAATGTTAATTGTGTGGTAAGTTTATACACAGGATTGCTCCCAAATTTAAAATGGCGGCCGAATACGTCCTTGCCAGATGTAAGAGCATTTTGATGCTCCTACATCTATAGGTTTCCACTGAACCTGAACCAATGGCTTCACTCAATTTCCCCCCCCCCCATGCACTGGGGCTCAATCTTCAGGGTACTTCTTTATCAATACACAGAGAGTGTGGGCCTGGGAACACCAGGCACATAGGTTCGAACCCTCGCCACGGCTCCTACAGATTTTCTCATTGATACATCACGAGAGTGTGATTACTCTCTGTGTATTAAAGGAAGAGCGTCAGAGGTAGAACATTCCAAGATGACTGAGCCAGAGTGCATGTGGTGGATTGTCTGACACCCTGCATCAGCGTCAATGGAAGGCTCAGGAGTCCTAGAGGGTGCAGTAGTACCCAAGGTTGCAATTGTTTTGACCATGTCGTGGCCTAGTCGTCTGGAACGTGTGCCTGGTAACTCACAGCACATTGGTTAGAACCCTCATGGCGGCTACTACGGCTGATCTATTTATTAATCCGCATCTTCGTCTATCCATCCATCCCCTTATCTACTGTCTGTCTCATTCTCTTCCTCTATCTTTATCTCTGCCTCTCTCTGTCTATCTGTCTCTAGCTGTGTTTCTGTTTCTGAGTTTCTGTGTGTGTCTCTCTCTATGTTTTTCTGTCCCTCTGTCTTACAATAGTGTTATGTGTGGGTAGTCGGCAGTGGGAGCAGCTCAGTGGTGTGAAGAACTAAACATACAATAGTTACCCTTACTCTGGTATACAACAGTTTGCTTGAGAAACGTTTGACGCTGTGGGAGAATTGTCTGTTTAATGTGAGTAAAGGCAAATTATTCACACCTGGAATTTTATGTCAATTTTCACAAATTAATGAATAATGTGGCAGGTTACTATAAAAATATTTTTTATATGAAAAATTTGGCCCCCAACCTTGAACAGACAGACATTCTCTCATATGGTATAATTATAAAATATAAATATTGCATTTTAACACATAAAAATTGTGGTGTGTTGTATGACATCAGTGTTATATAATATTGGGATGCATAAATGTCATCCTTACCAAAGTTATCTGTAGCGTTAATGTTTGCTCCAGCGTCGAGGAGGACCTTCACAGTGTTGTTGAGACCTAAAAAGGCTGCTGCGTGAAGGGGTGTCCTGCCTGTCAACAGATACCACAATTGTTATTATACATAAACCGTCACGATTCCTGTACTTTATGTAAATATTGAAATAATCTGTTCTAGATGAACATTTTTATATACTAGTAAAGTGTACAGACTAAATAGTATGCAAAATTATTTTCCACCCTATATTTAAGAGAGAAAGATCATGTTAAAATTTTTAAGAATAGATCACTATTAAAATATCCGACATCTGAACAGTTCTTATTTAATAATGTATTACTTGTGACGAGAGCGACAGTGGTGCTATTGTCAGGCCAGAAACGCTGAGTGTATTAGTGGTTTGAACCATACTACTGTATATTCTTGCCCTGTCTAGAGATCCATCATTCTTCTCGTATACCATTTTGTATGTATGTGATTTTCCCTAATAAATATTATTATTATTATTATTATTATGTACATAAGAAGAGCATTACTGGGACTTTAATTATTAAATAATAATAAATAATAATTATTTATTAATTTAATTATTATTATGTACATAAGAAG
Source organism: Procambarus clarkii (assembly GCF_040958095.1). NCBI lineage: Eukaryota > Metazoa > Arthropoda > Malacostraca > Decapoda > Cambaridae > Procambarus > Procambarus clarkii. The sequence goes on along the minus strand of NC_091181.1, from coordinate 6,340,294 downwards.
AAACTTTACTGGGGTGAACCAACAGCTCCAGTCTTGCCATCGTCAGTTAACCAATATAACCTTTATAAGCATCGTATGCCATACAAGTTTGTGAATAAAATGTTGGCAATACTTGCTCGAGGAAAGAGAAATATTGTTGCTATCACAATTCAACCAATATAACCATAAATGACATGTTACTGATGATATTTGAGAATGGCTGATGGAGGCATGAGGAACATCGTTGTCGTCATCAGTTAACAATGACCTTCACAGATACTCTGAACACCACTATTCGCTATCGTATCATGGAAGCTTAAAGCATCAGCAACACTATGTTACGCCCGATAAATATTATTATAATTTATGATATCCTGCTTCACTAGTTGTTATCTAACCATACTGACTTGAGAAGAAAGTAACATTGTGGTATCAATGTCAGATAAACAAGATGATTATTGAGGATATCCTTCAACTGGTGATGAGGACATCACCAGATGTCGTTCCATCCCCAGGTTAACCTACTTTCTGAGGTGTTCATCATCCTACAGTAGCCAAAATCTAGGTGAGTATGACCTGTTACTGAAATCAATGTTAGAAAAAGCCCTCAACCTCTGTCTTGATGACCTACAGTGGAAACAAGCCTCTCTTTCCCTAAGACTTCGGGGCCTCGGAGGTCGAACACCAACGCAAATCACCGTACTAGTCTTCCTGTCCTCCTTATAGGCATCCGACGACCTTGTGAAGGAAATTCTACCTGCCTACTTACATCAGCTGGCAGGTGTACATGATCCCAATTTTACACGCTGTGCCACAGAGTGGGCCCCTCGTGCAGGCCCATCACCTCAACCACCATCCCCAAAAGCCCACAAGCAATCCAGCTGGAATGGCCCCATTGTAGACCAAGTTGCTGCAACAACACAACACAACATTGCTCGCCTAACAGCAGTAGCAGCCCCATATGCAGAAGATTTCATGTTAAAAACCCCAATGTCATCAACTGCCACGCGTCCGGCACCACACGCCTTCTGAATTGCTGTGGCCCACCCCCTTGTTGCCCCAATCCACACCATATATAAGTGTTTTTGCGGCGAGATGGTGGCCGACAGATACGGCCACCATGGCCTACTCTGCCAAAGCACAGGGGGATGGCACTCGAGGCACAGTGAAGTTAATGACATCATCAGAAGGAACCTCACCACAGCTGGATGCCCAGTTGAGAGAGAGCCCCGTTACCTTACGCCCCACAACTCTGATGCTCTTATTGGTCGCCCGGATGGTATCACAGTGAACCCCTGGAAGAATGACAAGCAGTTGGTGTGGGACTACACGTGTGTATCAACCCTGGCTAATACCTACATTGATTTCAGTGTTGAACAACCAGGTTGCACTGCCACCCAAAGGGAAGCAGCCAAATCCCGTAAGTATAGAGAACTGGATCACCACTACAATTTTGTCCCCATTCCTTCTGAGACACTAGGCGCCTGGGGTAAAAGTGCCACTAGTTTTATTTAAAGGAACTGGGTTCTATGCTAATTGAAACATTATGAAACCCTAGAGCTGCCAGCTTCCTTTTCCAGCGCCTCAGCGTGGTGATACAGAGGGAAACTGCACACTGCATTCAGGGTTCCTGCCCGCCATCTGAGGAGCTGGAGGAACTCGACAACTTATGATATGCATCTATGTGTTCAGTGAGAATCCACAAGGTCTTCTCTGGAAACTTCTTATTTTCTTCCCTGAGGCTATGGGTCCCCACTTTGACCAAAGGTGGTACCCTCACAACTTTTTATATATATATATATATATATATATATATATATATATATATTATTAAATATGACCGAAAAAGTAAGATTAATAATTCTAACACGAATTTTCTCAATCTTTCGTACATTTCTTTTCACTGTTGGAGGTAAATCAAAAATCAATTCTCCAAAATTCATTTTTATTTGTAGTCTGACGCGACACGAGCGCGTTTCGTAAAACTTATTACATTTTCAAAGACATTAGTTCACAAATACACAACTGAATAGAACTTACGCATCTCCGATTTTATATCTACATTTGAGTGAGGTGGAAGGGGTGATGTGGCATTAACACAAGACAGAACAAGAGGTGGCATTAATAGGGTATTAATTTCATCAACACAAGACAGAACAAGAGTTGGTATTAATAGGGTATTAATTTCATCAACACAAGACAGAACACGAAACAATGGGTATTGAATAGAAGTGTTTGTAGAAAGCCTATTGGTCCATATTTCTTGATGCTTCTATATTGGAGCGGAGTCTTGAGGTGGGTAGAATATAGTTGTGCATTAATTGGCTGTTGATTGCTGGTGTTGACTTATTGATGTGTAGTGCCTCGCAAACGTCAAGCCGCCTGCTATCGCTGTATCTATCGATGATTTCTGTGTTGTTTACTAGGATTTCTCTGGCGATGGTTTGGTTGTGGGAAGAGATTATATGTTCCTTAATGGAGCCCTGTTGCTTATGCATCGTTAAACGCCTAGAAAGAGATGTTGTTGTCTTGCCTATATACTGGGTTTTTTGGAGCTTACAGTCCCCAAGAGGGCATTTGAAGGCATAGACGACGTTAGTCTCTTTTAAAGCGTTCTGTTTTGTGTCTGGAGAGTTTCTCATGAGTAGGCTGGCCGTTTTTCTGGTTTTATAGTAAATCGTCAGTTGTATCCTCTGATTTCTGTCAGTAGGGATAACGTTTCTATTAACAATATCTTTCAGGACCCTTTCCTCCGTTTTATGAGCTGTGGAAAAGAAGTTCCTGTAAAATAGTCTAATAGGGGGTATAGGTGTTGTGTTAGTTGTCTCTTCAGAGGTTGCATGGCGTTTCACTTTCCTTCTTATGATGTCTTCGACGAAACCATTGGAGAAGCCGTTGTTGACTAGGACCTGCCTTACCCTACAGAGTTCTTCGTCGACTTGCTTCCATTCTGAGCTGTGGCTGAGAGCACGGTCGACATATGCGTTAACAACACTCCTCTTGTACCTGTCTGGGCAGTCGCTTTTGGCATTTAGGCACATTCCTATGTTCGTTTCCTTAGTGTAGACTGCAGTGTGGAAACCTCCGCTCTTTTCCATGACTGTTACATCTAGAAAGGGCAGCTTCCCATCCTTTTCCATCTCGTAAGTGAAACGCAACACGGAACTCTGCTCAAATGCCTCCTTCAGCTCCTGCAGATGTCTGACATCAGGTACCTGTGTAAAAATGTCGTCAACATACCTGCAGTATATGGCCGGTTTCAAGTTCATGTCGACTAAGACTTTTTGCTCGATGGTACTCATGTAGAAGTTTGCAAACAGGACACCTAGGGGAGAACCCATGGCGACCGCATCTACTTGCTTATACATGTGCCCATCCGGGCTCAAGAAGGGTGCCTCTTTAGTACAAGCTTGGAGTAGTTTCCTCAGAATATTTTCTGGTATGTCAAGAGGAGTACAGGCTGGATCACGATACACTCTGTCGGCTATCATCCCGATTGTCTCGTCCACAGGTACGTTGGTAAACAGCGATTCTACGTCCAACGAGGCTCTTATCCCTATGGCCCGTGTGCCCCGCAGTAAGTCAACAAATTCCTTTGGAGAATTCAGGCTGAAGGCGCAAGGAACATAAGGAGTCAGCAGGCCGTTGAGTCGCTTCGCCAGTCTGTACGTGGGTGTGGGTATCTGGCTAATGATTGGCCGAAGTGGGTTTCCAGGCTTGTGTGTCTTGACATTTCCATATGCATATCCGGGCTTATATTCCCCAATTATCTTTGTCAGGTGGAGTCCAGATTTCTTGGCGTTCACAGTTTCGATCAGTTTGTTGACCTTTGCTTTTAATTCGGCTGTAGTGTCCTTCGTTACCCTTTGGAACTTAGTTTGGTCAGAGAGTATGATGTTCATTTTCGCCAGATATTCGTCTTTTTTAAGAATGACATATATTGGCGACTTGTCACCTCTCCTGACAACTATCTCCTTTAAAAGAGATATCTACGCTTTAAAAGAGACTAACGTCGTCTATGCCTTCAAATGCCCTCTTGGGGACGGTAAGCTCCAAAAAAAACAGTATATAGGCAAGACAACAACATCTCTTTCTAGGCGTTTAACGATGCATAAGCAACAGGGCTCCATTAAGGAACATATAATCTCTTCCCACAACCAAACCATCGCCAGAGAAATCCTAGTAAACAACACAGAAATGATCAATAGATACAGCGATAGCAGGCGGCTTGACGTTTCCGAGGCACTACACATCAAGAAGTCAACACCAGCAATCAACAGCCAATTAATGCACAACTATATTCTACCCACCTCAAGACTCCGCTCCAATATAGAAGCATCAAGAAATATGGACCAATAGGCTTTCTCCAAACACTTCTATTCAATACCCATTGTTTCGTATTCTGTCTTGTGTTGATGAAATTAATACCCTATTAATACCACCTCTTGTTCTGTCTTGTGTTGATGAAATTAATACCCTATTAATGCCACCTCTTGTTCTGTCTTGTGTTAATGCCACATCACTCCTTCCACCTCACTCATATGTAGATATAAAATCGGAGATGCGTAAGTTCTATTCAGTTGTGTATTTGTGAACTAAAGTCTTTAAAAATGTAATAAGTTTTATGAAACGCGCTCGTGTCGCGTCAGACTAGAAATAAAAATGAATTTTGGTGAATTGATTTTTGATTTACCTCCAACAGTGAAAAGAAATGTACGAAAGATTGAGAAAATTCGTGTTAGAATTATTAATCTTACTTTTTCGGTCATATTTAATAATATATGTCTACAGGAAAGACTGCTACCAAAACATACTAATATATATATATATAAATATTATATCGATATATATATATATATAAATATATATATATATATATAAATATATATATATATATATATATATATATATATATATATATATATATATATATATATATATATATATATATATATATATATATATATATATATAAATACGACCGAAAGGGTAAGATTAATGATTCTAACACAAATCTTCTCAATATTTCTTATATTTTTCTTCTCTGTCGAGGGTTGTTGAAAAATTAACTCTTCAAAGTTCATTTTCACACTTTATTTAAGGTCTGACGCCTAGAAGCATTTTGCAAGACACTTCTCAATTTTTCAAAGACAATATATATATACATTTTCAAAGATTTGTAATATAATTTTATAGGAGGTATTATGGTTTCTGTTCTAGGTTCTGGATTATACCAACGGTCCAAGTGTCTTCTTATAGCAGCGTTTATTTCCGCGTTGCTATATCCGTTGTTCACCAATACCTGAGTTACTCTTTCAAACTCTCTACTCACGTTGCTCCATTCAGAGCAGTGGGTAAGCGCTCGACGAATATAAGCATTGAGAACACTGGCTTTGTATCTTTTGGGGCACTCACTTCAACACCTGCAATCAAGAGCCAATTTATGCACAACTATATTCTACCTACTTCTGGACCCCGAACCAATATGGAAGCAGCAAGAGGAAGTAAGGGCAAAAGACCTTCTGCAGTTACTTCCATTCATATGTTCACTTGTCCAATTTATACCCATTGTTTCGTGTTCTGTCTTGTGTTTGTCACCTCACCCAAAACTTTTGTACCATATCACCTCATCCAATAGAGTATAAGTACGAAGAATTTGTGTGTAAATTATGTCTTTGAATATATATATATATATATATATATATATATATATATATATATATATATATATATATATATATATATATATATATATATATATATGTGGAAAATCCACAGAGAAATATGAAATGAGGTGAATGTTTCGGCTTGTTAAAGCCTTTGTCAACACCAGACTGACTAAGGAGAAGGGAGAAGGGGGAGGATATATAGGCCGACACCTGACCAACCCATATATCCTATATATATATATCCTATATATCCTCCCCCTTCTCCCTTCTCCTTAGTCAGTCTGGTGTTGACAAAGGCTTTAACAAGCCGAAACGTTCACCTCATTTCATATTTCTCTGTGGATTTTCCGCATAAAATGATCAGTGTTTTGTGATCGTCAATTGCATATATATATATATATATATAAATATATATATATATATATATATATATATATATATATATATATATATATATATATATATATATATATATATATATATATATATATATATATATTTATATATATATATATATATATATATATATATATATATATTTATATATATATATATATATATATATATATATATATATATATATATATATATATATATATATATATATATATATATTAAAAATGACTGAAAAAGTAAGATTAATAATTCTAACACGAATTTTCTCGATCTTTCGTAAATTTCTTTTCACTGTTAATGGTGATTCAAAAATCAATTCTCCAAAATTCATTTTTATTTCTAGTCTGACGCGACACTTGAGCGCGTTTCGTAAAACTTATTACATTTTCAAAGACTTTAGTTTACACATACACAACTGAATAGAACTTACACTTCTTCGATTTGTTTATATCTACATTTGAGTGAGGTGGATGGGGTGAGGTGGTATTAACAGGGTATTAAATTCCTAACACAAGGAGTTATATATATATATATATATATATATATATATATATATATATATATATATATATATATATATATATATATATATATATATATATATATATCCTGCTTACTGCTTCACAGGAAGCAGCAAGGTGCATCAGTCTGCTCCTGGAAAGAAAAAGATCAATGGTAGCTGTAGGCATCAAAGAAGAGGAAGGATACAATAGGCAAGAATGGAATAGCAAAGACAGAGAGGCAGTAAATGGGATTCTGAAGGCGTTAAAGATGGAAGGGGCTGAACAAAACTTTGAAAAGGTTTTCAGGTTGAGCTGGTACAACAAGGACTCAAACCGCCTAGTAAAGATAGTGTTTGCAAACGAGACGACGAAGGAGGGTATTCTAGAAAAGAGGAGTCATCTGCATTATGTGGAGGAATACAAGAAAGTATTCCTCCAGAGGGACAGGATGTAGGAGGAGAGAACCAGGCAGCAAAGACAAGGAGGAAGCGCAGGGTGAGAGGAGTAAACCGAAGAGCACTGCCCCCAAAACAATGCTCCCAGAGAAAAGAGGGGGAACCCACAACCTGCATTCCAGCAACACCAGAGGGGAGGGCAACACCACCTCCCTCCTCTGCATAGAAACCCTCCCTACCCCTCACCCTACCTGCCCCCACTCAAATGTTCACACATCCCTCCCTTCCCCCCACCCCATTCCGACCAGGTCACCACTCCCCCATTCCCACCTTGTTCAACCTTCCCTCTTTCCCCCCTCCCCCTCCACCCCATCTCCCCGCTATCCCCCCTCACCCCGTATCTTCCATTTCCCCCTACCTCCTTACCCCACCCCCCCCTATCCCCCCCTCACCCCGTATCTTCCATTTCCCCCTACCTCCTTACCCCATTCTCTACCTGTCCGCCCTTTCCTTGATACCCAACCCCCACCCTAGAATCCTCTGAGACCCTGTTAACCACCTCACAGATCTTCTCACCCAGGGAACAGCTTCCTCAATCAGTAGAACACTCACCAAGAAGGGGACATGAGAAAGGACAGAAGAAAGTGAGCTTCAAGGCAATGTACACTAACACTGATGGGATTACAAATAAAACAAGTGAACTTGGAGAATGGGCACTAGAAGAAAATCCAGACATAATAGCACTCACAGAAACAATGATAACGAAAACCGTAACAAATGCAGTGTTTCCACAGGACTACTAGGTAGTGAGGAAAGAGAGAGGAGGGAGAGGATGTGGGGTAGCTTTGCTGATAAGAAGAGGCTGGAGTTTTGAAGAGATGGGTCTTCATGACTGTGAAGATTTCAGTGACTACATATCAGGTACCACAGCAATTCTAGGACAAAAAATTATAGTGGTAGTCATATATAACCCCTTCACTAAATGACAGAAGACCCAGACAGGAATTTGATAGAAACAACATGGCCACCATTAACATAATAGAGAGAGAGTAGCATCTGTAGCTAGCAGGAACGGATCCAAACTACTAATCATGGGAGACATCAACCCAGGGAAGATAGATTGGGAGAACAGAGACCCACATGGAGGACCAGACACATGGAGAGCTAAGCTGCTGAACGTGGCAACAAGAAACTTTCCAAGCACACACATCAAGGGACCGACAAGAATGAGAGGAGAGGATGAACCAGCTATGCTTCATCTGATATTTACCCTAAATGAGTCGGATATAAGGGAAGTTAAGTTGGAAGCCCCCTTGGAAATGAGTGATCACAGTCTATTGATCTTTGAGAACCTGGTTAAGCTAGGAATTATCTTCCCAAAAAAAGAACTGGGAAAAAAATTGCTGGAGTTCCGAAAGAGAAATTATGAGATGAGAAGTTTCCTAGGAAATATACCATGGGACACAGAACTCTCAACTAAGTCCATACAAGACATGATAGACTATTTCACCCAAAAGAGTCAGGAGGCAGTAAAAAGGTTTATCCCGGCCCAACAGGAAAAGACAGAGAAGCAAAATAAGAATCCGTGGATTAACAGGGCATGTATGGAAGCAAAGGAACTGAACAAAAGGGCGTGGAGGAACTAACAGAACACCAGAGAGCAGAGAGAGATACCATAGAACCACGAACGAGTATGTTAGTGTGAGAAAAGAAGCTAAGAAAAAGTATGAAAATGATATAGCTAATAAAGCCAAGACCGAACCAAAGCTACTACACAGTCACATCAGGAGGAAAACAACAGTTAAGAAACATGTGATGAAACCTCGAATGTGTGAGCACAGGTACACAGAGATTGACAAAGAGGTGTGCAAAGAACTCAACAAGAGGTTCCAGGAGGTCTTCACAACAGAACAAGGAGAGTTCACTGCGCTAGGAGAGGTGACAGTAAACCAGGCGGCCTTGGAAGGGTTCGAAATTACAAGAGATTCGGTAAAGAGGCATCTGGTGGATCTCGACGTGAGAAAGGATGTTGGCCCGAACGGAATCTCACCATGGGTATTGAAAGTGTGAGCAGAGGCACTTTGCATGTCACTCTCCTTAGTGTATAGTAGGTCACTGGAGGTGGGAGACCTACCAGAAATATGGAAGACGGCTAATGAAGTCCCAATATACAAATAAGGTGACAGACAAGAGACACCGAACTACAGGCCAGTGTCCTTTACTTGTATACCATGCAAGGTGATGGAGAAGATCGTGAGAAAAAAACTAGTAACACATCTGTAGAGAAGGGACTTCGTGACAACCCATCAACATGGGTTCAGGGAGGGTAAATCTTGTCTTACAGCCATAATAAGATCCTGTAATCATGTGACAAAGATTAAGCAAGAACAAGAAGGATGGGTGGACTGCATTTTTTTGGACAAGTGGAAACTCTTTGGCACAGTACTCCGCAAAAGGCTGATGCATAAGCTGGAGAAACAGGCTGGAGTAACTAGTAGGGCGCTCTAGTGGATTAGGAAGTACCTAAGTAATAAGGAGCAGAGAGTTACAGTGAAGGGTGAGACCTCAGATTGGCGTGAAGACACCAGTGGAGTCCCACAGGGCTCTATACTCGGACCTATCCTGTTTCTGATATACGTAATTGATCTTCCAGAGGATATAGACTCATTCCTCTCAATGTTTGCTGACGACGCCAAAATTATGAGAAGGATTAAGACAGAGGAGGACAGCTTGAGGCTTCAAGAAGACCTGAACACGCAGCAGGAATAGTCGAACAGATGGTTGTTAGAGTTTAACCCAAGCAAATGTAATGTAATGAAGATAGTTGTAGGGAGCTGGAGACCAGATACATGGTATCATTTGGGAGATGAAATACTTCAAGAGTCAGAGACTGAGAAAGACCTGGGGGTTGATATTACACCAGACCTGTCCCCTGAAGCCCATATCAAAAGCGTAACATTAGCGGCATATGCCAGGTTGGCTAACATAAGAACGACCTTTAGAAACTTGTGTAAGAAATCATTCAGAACATTATATACCACATATGTCAGACCAATCCTGGAGTATGCGGCTCCAGCATGGAGTCCATATCTAGTCAAGCATACGACTAAACTGGAAAAGGTTCAAAGGTTTGCCACTAGACTAGTACCCGAGCTGAGAGGTATGAGCTACGAGGAGAGACTACGGGAATTAAACCTCACTTCTTTGGAAGACAGAAGAGTTAGGGGGACATGATCACCATATTGAAGATTCTCAAGGGAATCGACAGGGTTGATAAAGACAGGTTATTTAACACAAGGGGCACACGCACTAGGGGACACAGGTGGAAACTGAGTGCCCAAATAAGCCATAGAGATATTAGAAAGAACTTTTTTAGTGTCAGAGTGGTTGACAAATGGAATGCATTATGAAGTAATGTGGTGGAGGCTGACAGTTTCAGTTACACAGTTTCAAGTGTAGATATGATAGAGCCCTGTCCGGAATCCGACACATACACACACACACACACACACACACACACACATAACACAGTCTCCCGTAGTCTGTAATCCCTTCAGGATGGAAAATGGGAGACTCCGTGACGTCATCGACTCCGTGACGTCATGGATGTCAACGTATATTTATATTATTAAATATTGTTTATAGAATAGTTTTGTATTTAGATTTAATAAAAAAGTAATCAACAAGACTGAATATAATTATTAACACCGTAAGGTAGCTTGGTTCCATTGTTAATGTAAAATTACTTTGAGGAATGAACCAGCCTCAGGGCGTTAGCGAGTCACTGGCTGACGCTCCCAGCTACACAACAATAACAAAGAAACAGCCATACGCTGTACATGGCTCCAGGACTGGTGAAACAACTAGACACCCCAATTACGTGTCAACAACCAGCAACACAGCCTATCAACATCACAACAACGACTGTATCCGGCTTATCAAGTATTGTATTTGAAATTAGTGCGCACATTTTTTCATTTATAAATAAGTCGGTCATAATACAGGACAAAAACAAACACAATGTACTTGTACTCCATTACAGCCCTCACACTTCAAGTCATACCTGTAATTGATATGTTTAGGGAACTTTGATTAATTTCTTGCATTCCCATACAGGTAAATTGTGAGAGGAGCAGCAAGAATCTATGCAGACAGTTGGTTCATACACATTATTAACTACTTGTTTGCCAAGATTGTCCTTCCCACCAGATGCCATTACGTGGCACAAGGAGGCACAGAGCCACACCCAATCTGGATGCAACAACAAAACGCCTTAGCAGGCCCCCACTACTGGCACAGCTAAGCCATTTATATCAGTATTAGTAGTCATAATTAGTAATTATTACTAGTAGATTAGACCACCATATGTGGTATGATAATGATAAGTGAACCACCACATGTGGTATAATATTATAATAATAAAAGGTAAACAATCGGTAGTTTAAGAAGGAGCCATAGCAAAGTGGTTTAGGCTACCAATTGTCCCTCCCATTAGTGTGTGAGATAATTTCAGGCAGTTTACAAGTATATACAGTTCACTTAATTAATTCTTACTTACTAAGAAAAATAAATAAGACATAACTTTATCTTATTAAAGTCAATTTAAAAAAGAGACTAGCTGCCTGGAGTTTCCCCACAAGCCCAATAGGCTCAGGAAACTGTACACCTGTTGATTGACGGTTGAGAGGCGGGACCAAACAGCCAGAGCTCAACCCCTGCAAGCACAACTAGGTGAGTACAACTAGGTGAGTACACACACACTGTTTACTGATGATGAAAAAATTATGAGAAGAATCAAGATAGATGATGATAGACAGAGACTACAGGACGACCTGGACAGGGTGGAGGAATGGTCTAGAAAATAGCTAATAAAGTTCAACTCAGGAAAGTGCAAAGTAATGAAATTATGCGAAGGGAGCAGAATGCTGAACACAAGGAACCATCTGGGAGGTGAAATCCTGCAAGAGTCAAATAGATAAAAACATCTGGGGGTTGATATCACACCGAACTTGTCCCCAGAGGCCCACATCAAAATGATATCATCAGCGACATACGCTAGATTGACCAAGAGAAGAACTGCCTTTAGAATCTTATGTAAGGAATCATTCAGGACCCTGTATACCACTTATGTCAGACCAATCCTGAAATATGCAGCTCCAGCTTGGAGTCTATACTTAGTTAAACACAATACAAAGAGAAGATTATGCGGTATGTCACCAGACTCGTTCCGGAACTGAGAGTAATGAGTTTTAGAAAAGGCTAAATTAGATGAAACTCACGTAGATGGAAGACAGAATAGTAAGCGGAGACATGATAACCACCTCCAAAATTCTCAGGGAAATTGACGATGTGGACAAAGACAAACGCTTTAGTACAGGTGGAACACGAACAAGGGGACACAGGTGGAAAGTTAGTACACAGATGAGCCACAGAGACGTTAGAAAAAAACTTTTTCAATGTCAGATTAGTTAACAGATGGAATGCATTAGGCAGTGATGTTGTGGAGGCTGACTCCATACACAGTTTCAAATGTAGATATGATAGAGAACAATAGGCCCAGGAATCTATCAACCAGTTGATTAACAGTTGAGAGACGGGACCGAAGAGCCGAAGCTAAACCCCCGCAAGCACAAATAGGTGAGTACACATTAAAGATATGATAAGGATTACGTATTCCATACACAACCGTACCCCCCACAAGTACATTGTGACGGTAAAGTGTTGGAGTGTTAATGTTCGGCAGTTCTCCAATGGCAGGTGTCAATGCCTGGTCACATTTACATAAAAAAAAGAGACTGCTTGCCTGTTTGTCTGTGGTAAGGTAATGGGAAGACACGCAAAACACAAAATATAAACAATGAAATTTTAATTACTTTAGAAAACAAAATATGAACAAAGACAATCCCTTGGCTGACGTAAAATTCAAAACAAGTCAACAAACAAAACAACATGAATAATTACTAGATATGAAAATTTACTCTACAATAAAATAATGTGCAAGACAATAAATATCAGGTGCTGAGAATATTGGCTATAGCTGCCACCTCCCTTAGTATACGACAGCCAGGGCTTAGTATACCAGAGAGAGATGTCAACTTCTAAGAGCACAGGAATATTCTGAGGAGGACGGTTTGAGCTGGCCCAGACGTCGACTCAGGTAGAGCGCGTGAGTGCAGGTGCAGGTGTGCTGTCGGCGATACACCAGCCAATCAGGAGCAGGCAGGCGGAGAATGGGTAGTTAGCTCGTTGACGACGGGCGGTGAGCCGGCGTGACGGGTGGTGCAACGTATGCTTTGCTTCCTGGTCAAAACGTTTTGTGCTACTGGTGGACGTATCTTTAATGTAGCATCTTGTACTTGTAGAATGAAGTGACTGATATAGGGAACAGCAGGCTCAATCTCTCTTGAAAGAGATTATCGTTACAACTCTCCCCTGAAGCCTGCGGTTCCGGAAGAAGTTACGTCTTCATGTGGTAGAGTGATAGGTGGAGCTGCCTCTACTTCATAGACTCTGGAGAGGGCGTCGGCTATGATGTTGTCAGACCCCTTGATGTAGAGATCTCCAGGTTGAATTTCTGCAGATATCAAGCCCATCGTAGAAGTCGTTGATTATTGAATTGGGCTTGCTGCAGGAAGTGTAGGGTGTTGTGGTCCGTGGTAGACCGAGCACTTTTCAGGTATTGTTTGAAGTGCTGCAAGTTCAGGAAGATGAGTAGCTCCCTGTCGATTGTGCTGTAGTTCCTTGTAGCTGTGGTCGCTAACAGGTATATTCTCCTCGCCTCGTTGTTGCATTAGGTCACCCCCGATGCCGGTACCACTGGCGTCGACATGGAGGATGGAAGGCTTCGTGATATCTGGCGAGGTGAGAATAGGATTAGAATATGGCAAAGGAGCACTATTATGGTCCTGTAAATTGGGATGAAGATCAGTTAGGATTTCCGAATTGGAAAGCGCTGACTCAGTATCAGTACTTTCGGGAGGAGAAGCAGGGAAGGTCTCACTGTGGGTGTATGGACCTTTAAAGGTAGAATACGTTACTAACACAGTGGGAGGAGTACCGTTATATAGCTTCAGGAGGTTGACGTGGCACAACTGGGTCTTCCGCCGCCTATGTGGAGTCTCTAGAACGTAGTTGTGGTTGTTTCTGTACTCCTTGATGCGGTATGGTCCTGAAAACCTGTTTTGCAAGGGAGAACCTGGGATAGGGAAATAGGCCAACACGAAGTCTCCCGGTTTAAATTTCATTACTTTGCTGTTCTGGTCGTAATGAGTCTTCATCCTCTCCTGTGCTTTCAATAGATTATCCTTAGCAAAGTTATGCACCCTCTCTAGAATGTGTTGTATGTTTTGAAGAAACTGGAGCACATTCTGATGCTCACTGAAGGTGGCATCACGTAGAGAGTCTTTAAAAGCTTTGAGAGGAGTACGGCACTTACGTCCATAGAGCATCTCATAAGGAGATACTCCTAGAGACTCATTGGGAAGACTTCTAAAAATAAACATAATGAGATCAAGTTGTTTATCCCAATCCTTAGCGGTTTCATTGCAAAACTTCTTTAGGAGTGCTTTAATAGGTCTGATGACTACGCAAAGTCTGATGACTATGCAAAAGAGAACCCTGTGAAGCGGGATGATAGGGGCTGGACAGTACCTGTTTGATGTTGAACTCTTCCAGTGACTTCTTGAAGAGATCACTGGTGAAGTTGGTGCCACAGTCACTCTGAACCTCCCTTGTAAATCCATACTGGGTGAAGATCTTCAATAAGTGTTTCACCACCGTAGCAGCCGTAATGTTCTTTACTGGAACTGCTATGGTGAATCTGGTGGTAGGACACATGATAGTTAGTATATAGGCGTTGCCAGAACTGGTCCGAGATAAAGGACCAACACAGTCTATAATAAGTCTGTGGAAAGGTTCCGCAGGCACCTGGATGGGTGTCAGTGACGCTCTGGGAATAGAGATGTTCGGTTTACCTGCCATTTGACTTGTATGACACTGTTTGCCATACTGTTTGACGCTATTTACCATACCTGGCCAGTAGTAGTCTTGACGGATTCCGTGGTAGGTTTTGTTAAAACAGTAGTGCGAAAGTGCTCCGTGGGCCAGGTGTAGAATAGTGGGCCGCAGGCTGGCAGGAATCACTAGTTGTTCGACGTTGGCCCAATCGTCCTCCTCCTTCAGTTTACTGGGTCTGTACCTGCGGTAGAGCAACTCGTTCTCTAGAAAGAACCCAGGAATACTGTCAGGTTGAGTCTCAGCCTGGAAGAATAATGGTGTCAAGGTAAGATCTTCCCTCTGTAACTTACGGAACTCCAACTTGGTCAGATTCGGGGGTAGTTTCTGAGGGTCTTGAGGGAGAGCGGTAGCAGAAGAGTCAGCTGGCTGTGGTCATGCAGCTTGTGCACGGGTGGTCACTAAAACCGGAGGAGAAACTTCATCACTCTCTTGAACCTTTGCTGGAACATACTCAAAGATGGGATTATCCATTACAGAGGTACACACCTGGGGTTTGTCCATGACGATCAGGTTGGTCGGTTGCAGGTCTTCTGCCAAGTCGTTGCTCAGGAAAAGTTGCACTCCAGGCATGGGAAAAGGCTTTTCCCTGATGGCGACTTGGACTTCACCGGTCACGAAGGGACAATCCAGGTGGACTCTGGCGAGTGGATAAGGAGTGGTAGCAGTGAGGTCAGTGATGAAGACAGTTTCCCCGGTGTAGGCGATGTTGGGCACAGCCGACTTCAAGATGATTGAAGAGCCGCTGTGTCCCTCAAGATCTTCAGTTTGAAACGTCCCTCCAGATCTGAACCGTTGGTAGAGACAGTTCCAGGATACAGGTGTTTACTGAAGAGAGAAAGATCATTAACATGAACACCAACATTCATCACAGGCTTACCGGACTTAGGAGGAGTCTGTTTTGGTTTAGTGGATTCAGTATTACCTATGTATTGAGACTTACCACATTTATCTATGGTATGTCCATAGAGTTTACAATACTTACATTACAATTTCGAGCTAGCTTGATCGGTACTCACTTTCTCGTAACTGTACCACGACTTCTTACTGGAAGATGGTTCTGGTGTCAGCCGGTGGATGAGGCTGTAAGTGTCAGCCGACTTAGCACATCTTAGGTAGTCGGTCTCCTCTTTATCTGCTAAATATAAACGGACAGGAGGAGGCACACACCTCAAGAATTCTTCAACTAGCATGAGGTTGACGAGTTCTGCAAAGGTAGAGACATGTGCTGCTTCCAGCCATTTCATAAAATATCTCCTTTTGGTATTAGCAAATTCTAGAAAGGTAGTGGTACTTGCCTTTAGGTGGTCACGGAATTTTCGTCGGTAGCTTTCGGTGGAGAGAAGGTAGGCGTCCAACACTGCTTGCTTCAGAGTCTGGTAGTCATTCTCAGACGCCAAAGTACTGAGTGTAACTGCAGCTCTACCTGTGAGATGTACTCTGAGAAGGGTAGCCCATTGGTCGGCAGGCCAGGTAAGTTGATTAGCAAGGGTCTCAAAGGTGGTAAAAAATACGTCGACCTCTGTCTCTACGAATGGTGGCATTAACTTACTTGCATGGGAGATATTGAAACTTACTGGAAGACTGGCGGTAGCTTGCTGGCGTTGAGTGAGGTGTGTAGTTTCCAACGCGAGTTCTTGTTGACGACATTCTATAACCATAGCAGCTTGCTGTTTGTCACGCTCGCGTTGTATCTCCAGGTGACGATGTTTTGCTTCAAGCTGTACTCGCTCACGCTCATGGAGTATTGCAATCTCACGTTCTTGTTCTTCTTTCCTCAGTGCAGCTTCTCGTTCCTTGAGGGCGACTTCACGTTCCTTTTCTTCCTTTCGTATTGCAGCTGCTTCCCTTTGTTGCTCTCGCTCGATCTTGGCAAGTTCTAGTTTGAGTTTCATAGTTGCCAAATCAGGTTTATCTGCAATAGAGTAAGTTTCGTGAGTTTCAGAGTCAATTTTACCTTCCTCTAAGAGATAATCCAGTAACAGGTTATGCAGTTTATTTTTGTTGGCTCCATGGGGAACATCTAGTTGATACTCGTGTACAAGAGTTTGTAATTCGGTCCTCTTGGCACGACTTAAGTTCCCTATTTCACCTGCTGGATCTGCACGGAAAGCTTGGAGACGAAACAGTGAAATTAGCAAATAAATGTACAACGAATATACTGTTGTGATATGTGAATGTCAGAAACAGGACACCGTGGCAACTGGTACCTAGCCTGTGGAATCGTTAACAATTAATGTTAATTTCAAGATGGTAAATGATTAATAAATCAAGTTCGCAGGAAATCTTGTACCCGGTACTCAATGTAAGAGGATAAGGGCAAGAAAATCCTACTAAGTTAGCGAAACTGAGTTTCTAAAACAAATGAAACAGTTAATTGCCTCAAAAGTGAATTAGGTAGTCCAAGGATGTAGGCATACCTTGCCGAGTCTCTATAGGACATAAGCAAGTTTTCCCCACTGAAATGAAATATGATACTTACAGAATTAGCGAACTTTTGTTCTCTGAAAAAAGAAAGCTAATTCCCTACCTAGGTAAATATCATCATCTCTGACCGACGTGTAGGGGTGCGAGGTGTCAACTGGTGACGAGAACTGCTGCTGAGGTCCCAATTCAGCAACAAAGTTCGTGCTAGAGGAACTATGGCCCTCTTTATCCTCCTACAGTCGGATTACAGAAGATTAGGTGCTCTTGACCCGGGGACAGACCACAGTACCAGGGTACCAATATGATGATCTGCCGAAAATATGAGAAATATCCTAGGGACAAAAGGTGGTAAACACGAGTAATAACACGGAGGGAGAGATGACCAATTAAGAGAATGACTGCGGCCGACAGTCACCATGTAATCCAAAGTTGTCTCACCTTCACCATATGCTACTCTCGGAATGCACAATACACACAGCACCATATGAAAATAAAATTGAATATTGAAAATAGTGAAAAGCAACTGTACCAAAGCCAAGTACGCTTACCACAAATTTACGTTCTGGTACTAGTACCTGTGTGAAGCTTCTTGGACAGGCCCCCATGAAATGTGACGGTAAAGTGTTGGAGTGTTGATGTTCGGCAGTTCTCCAATGGCAGGTGTCAATGCCTGGTCACATTTACATAAAAAAAAGAGACTGCTTGCCTGTTTGTCTGTGGTAAGGTAATGGGAAGACACGCAAAACACAAAATATAAACAATGAAATTTTAATTACTTTAGAAAACAAAATATGAACAAAGACAATCCCTTGGCTTATGTAAAATTCAAAACAAGTCAACAAACAAAACAACATGAATAATTACTTGATGAAAATTTACTCTACAATAAAATAATGTGCAAGACAATAAATATCAGGTGCTGAGAATATTGGTTATAGCTGCCACCTCCCTTAGTATACGACAGCCAGGGCTTAGTATACCAGAGAGAGATGTCAACTTCTAAGAGCACAGGAATATTCTGAGGAGGACGGCTTGAGCTGGCCCAGACGTTGACTCAGGTAGAGGGCATGAGTGCAGGTGCAGGTGTGCTGTCGGCGATACACCAGCCAATCAGGAGCAGGCAGGCGGAGAATGGGTAGTTTATTTACAATAAATATCAGGTGCTGAGAATATTGGTTATAGCTGCCACCTCCCTTAGTATACGACAGCCAGGGCTTAGTATACCAGAGAGAGATGTCAACTTCTAAGAGCACAGGAATATTCTGAGGAGGATGGCTTGAGCTGGCCCAGACGTTGACTCAGGTAGAGGGCATGAGTGCAGATGCAGGTGTGCTGTCGGCGATACACCAGCCAATCAGGAGCAGGCAGGCGGAGAATGGGTAGTTAGCTCGTTGACGACGGGCGGTGAGCCGGCGTGACAGGTGGTGCAAGGTACACTTTGCTTCCTGGTCAAAACGTTTTGTGCTACTAGTGGACGTATCTTTAATGTAGCATCTTGTACTTGTAGAATGACGTGACTGATATAGGGAAGAGCAGGCTCAATCTCTCTTGAAAGAGATTATCGTCACAACACTCACACATGGGGGGGCCGGTGGCTGAGCGGACAGCATGCTGGATGCATGATCCTGTGGTCCTGGGTTCGATCCCGGGTGCCGGCGAGAAACAATGGACAGAGTTTCCTTCACCCTAATGTTTCTGTTACTTAGCAGTAAATAGGTACCTGGAAGTTAGTCAGCTGTCATGGGCTGCTTCTTGGTGTGTGTGTGTGTGTGTGTGTGGTGTGGGAAGAAAAAGGAGTTAGTAACAGTTGATTGACTGTTGAGAGGAGGGCCGAAAGAGCAAAGCTCAACCCCCGCAAGCACAACTAGCTGAATACAACTAGGTGAATACACATGTGCACACAGACACAAACATCCTACCACCAACTTCTCACCCCAGGATATTAAACCTCCATCCCAGCCCCTTGTTTGTCCTCATCCTCTCTCCCTCTCTCTCTTTCTCTCTCTCTCTCTCTCTCTCTCTGTCTGTCTGTCTGTCTGTCTGTCTGTCTGTCTGTCTCTCTGTCTGTCTGTCTCTCTCTGTCTCTCTCTCTCTCTCTCTCTCTCTCTCTCTCTCTCTCTCTCTCTCTCTCTCTCTCTCTCTCTCTCTCCCATGGTCTCCCATCTCTCTCTCTCTCTCTTTCTCTCTCTCTCAATCTCTTTCTCTCTCTGCCCCCCTTCAGGCAAACGCTATAAGACTTAGTAGGAACAGGGACAAACATGGCAGCAAGGAATACCAATGGAACATGGAAAAGTTAATGTGACCAAATGAAGGAAATGTTCGCCCAGGTTTTGAAGGACATCAGGGGACAAGATATCTTATTCTCCATTTCCTGCATGGGAGATGCAGGAAATGAATAATACAATAAGCAACCTGCAAAGCGGCTGACAGCAGCAAAAGAGGAGATTAAAACCCTTCAAGAAGAACAATACGGAGGCTGAGACTCAGATAATCATCCAAAGAGAAGATGAAAATTGAACATTGGAAGGGACTGCAATAGTACAAACAACATTTGCAAAAATGCTAAAATAGAACCAGGAAGTAATGTCCACAGTGAGGAAGGTAGCAATGAAAGCAGCCACCTCACAGGAAGTAGCAAAGGCCACTAGTCAGCTGCTGGAAAGGAAATGATCAGTGGTAGCTGTAGGTATTAAAGAGCAGGAAGGCTCCAAGAGGACAGAATGGAACAATAAGGAGAGAGCAGCTGAGAATGAAATACTTAAGGGACTAGAGATGTAAGGGGCTGAACATAGCACTGAAAAGGTATTCAGGTTAGGCTGGTACAACAAGGACAGAGACCTCATGTTGAAGATAGTGTTTGCAAACGAGACCACAAAGTAGAAGATTCTAACAAGGAAAAACTACCTGCAGTATGTGGGAGAATTAAAAAAAGTATTCATCCAGAGGGAAATGACAAGGGAGGAGAGAGTCATGGCTGCAGAAGCAAGGAAGAAGTGCAGGACGAGAGGCAAAAACCACGAAATCACAGCTCCCAACACATCCTCCTCAGTAGTGAGGGGGAACCCACAACCAGTAACCCAGTAACTCCAGACAGAAGGGCAATTCCACCAACCTCCTGTGCATAGAAACCACCAATACCTTGAACCCTCCATGCCCCCACTAAAATGCTCAGCCAACTCTCCCTTCCCCCTCATCCCCACTCCCACCCTGCTACCCCTCCTCTACTCCTACTATGTCCCCCTCCACCATTTCCCCCACTGTCCTTCCCTCCCCCTTCATCCCATACACTCCCTGTACCTCCTTCACTTGACCCCCCATCCCTCACTCCAGTATCCTCTGGGACCCCGTTATCCACCCCCGCAAATCCTCACACCAATGGAACAGCTTCCCTCACCAGCAGAACGCTCACTATGAAGGGAACATGAGAAAGGACAGTAGAAAGTGAGTTTCAAGGCAATGTACACTAACATAGATAGGATTACAAGTAAAACAAATGAACTTGGAGAATGGGGACTTGAAGAAAACCAAGACATAATAGCACTCACAGGTAAGTGAGTCTCACAGTCACAGGTAATAGCACAAACTAAGGTAACAAAAACCATAACAAATGCAGTGTTTCCACAGGACTACTGTGCTGTGATGAGAGAGAGAGAAGGAAGAGGAGGTGGTGGTGTAGCTCTGCTGTTAAGAAAAGGCTGCGGTTTTGAGGAGATGGTTATTCAGGGCTGTGAAGGTTTCAGTGACTACATAACAGGTACCATAGCAACGGGAGGACAAACAATTATAGTCGAAGTCATATATAACCCATCAGCAAATGACAAAAGACTCAGACAGGAATATGACAGAAACAACATGGCCACCATTAACATAATAGAGAGAATGCAGCTTTTCTTGCTAGCAGGAATGGATCTGAACTAGTAATCATGGGAGACTTTAACCCGTGGAAGATAGATTGGGAGAACAGAGACGCACATGGAGGACAAGATACATGGAAGCCAGAGGTCGGGCTTAGACCTCTGGTCCTGGTTATGGACCGGAGTCCAATCCAAACCTCGATCCGAGCCAATTTATAAATATTTTATGGGTATGATGGAGGGAAAGTATATGGAACACATAAGGATAAACCGCAACCGAGCTGGAGAAAAACATATATGCATATGATTAGATGATAAATGAAAAAGAATGTATGTAAAGCCTAGATGTTGTATAACAGTCTTTTCTATAAATTATTTGAAAAGTGAGAAAATATAAAATAAGTAAAAGTCAAGTGCGCGTGTTAAGCTATAATGCGAATAAATGACTGTGAGGGGGGTAGTGTTCAAGTATATATATATATATATATATGTTTTTGTGAAAGAGGAAATATGATTCACACATTGGTGGTAGACAGTAAGCGGTAACCATGCTATCAGCACAAAATAATTTGAACTATCTAAAAAATAACTTGTTGACAAACAATAATGACATTGATAATAGGAGGTCTTGAACTAGATACTGACAGGGGGGAACAACAAAAAGCCGTGATAGTGGAAAGAAACTGAACTAAAGTTGTAAAGAATTTGAACGTTGATTAATATATATGTAGTGTGAAGCGATGCTACTGGAAAACAGTAAGTAAAGTTTATTTGAAAAAGAACATAAGAAGACTGAAAAGCATGGCATAGTGAAATCGGTAAAAATAAGAAGCATTAATGATCTTTATAAACATAACATAACAAATCCACGACCGATATTATTACACTGTGAACTCTCTTAAAACTGGGCACACCGTGAAATCTCGTCACTGTGAATAACTCGTCACTCTGCAAAACAAATTGTTGTTGACTATAAGTGTGTCAATGAGAATAAAAATGACCACCTATGTTTTGGAGTGCTATTTTAGTCATGAAATGATGCAAAAATGCTTGGAAATTGAATGTGAGGATCCTGTTTACCTCTTACTGCTCATAGATAATGGATGCTCTAAAGTATCTTCTTTATGGAACATGCCTTCTTATTCAAACCCTTTTTAAAACTAGATGCAATAACCAAGTTATGTTTGCCATCTCTCAATATGGATGTAGGATGGTGGAAGTATTTTTTAAATTAGAAAAAAATCTGAGAATAACTTTGATGATACGAACATTAATTGGTGACTTTGTGCTTATTCTCAAAACTTAGTTTCTGGAAAAAAAGGATCCGGTGCTATGATTTGAAAACAAGTTGAGTGATGTGTGGTTTTTTTGTGTGGACTCGGGAGATATGATCATCACATATAAGTTTCTCAAAGAAAATGATAAGTTAGGTAGCGACGCTTTATTTAACACACAAGACATCCATGCAGTAGTGAGAGTCCCTATGATGGCTGTGCACGTGTCAGTGAAAAATTAAGATGTGCAGAGATGTTTCGGAGTGCTATTTAAGTCAAGAAATGATAAAAAAAATGTGTTTATTGACTAGTGAGAGGCAGAAGAAGAGACTATGAGGTATATGGTGTGATAACACAGTTAACAAAAAATATTAAAATTTGTACGTAGTGATCACATCTCCCCAAACTCTTCTGTCTTCCAGCGTGGTATGGTACATATTTCACAAAGTGTTTCTTCCTAACTCATCCCTCTTAGTTCATGGACTAGTGGCACACCTATGTTTAAAACAAAATCAACACACTGGAAAAGAAATGTGAAAAAAACTAAATCTGCCCACATTATATTTGATGTGTTGAACTGCTTAAAGGAACCTTATTTGCTGGAAGAAACTTGTAATAGTTTAAAAGCCTGTGAAATAATGCGTGTTTTATGTTTTGACTATGCGTGTTTTTGAATAATGCATGTTTTATGTTTTGATAATATTTAACTAATTGAGTATTGCTACATTTTTCTTTGTTCTGTATTGCCATGCTAATAGTATAATGCCACATTTTGTCTGGCTCACTTAGCACAAGTGAAAAGAAAAGGCTTTTTGCTCAGGAACACTGGTCTATCCATTCCTACGTTGTTAACGGCTGTCAACTGAAAGTATGTTAAAACTAAAACTAACCTCCTCTGTTAAAAAAAACACTCACCGATTATTCCATTGAGAATTACAAAAGGTGAAGATTAGACACCTGTAGGATCGAGCACTAATGGGGGGATGAGAGAGGGGTGATGCTAGGTGACAGACAACTAAGTGATTTGGAGAGACAAGACCGAGCTCTAACGAACGCCTGACCCTAACGAGACAGAATAACGGACAGACAGCGCAAACACCCCATAAACATGCTTCACATTTTCAAAAATTTTATTTGATCATCAGGCAGAAAGTTGATTTCCACGTTACGTTACATTATGATGTAATGTGTTACAAGAACTAAACATGTGTGCAGTAATATTTTATTTGGTGTCTGGATGTAATGGAGCGGGTGCTAAACATGCTTCGCATTTTCAAAAATTATATTTGGACATCAGACAGAAAGTTGATTTCCACGCTATGTTACTAAGTGTAGGGGAAGAGGTATGCATTGGTGCATGCATAGGCAGGTATGGTGTGGGATATTGTGGTCATTAACCCAGTCACGCGGCAGACATCAAGAGGTGTACTGGTCGAGTGCTCGCACTTAAGTTATTAATGAATAACTTAATGCTTTCGGATGCAATTGTCTGTACATGGGCAACTAATTGATCACTCTAGCTAATTAGGGTAAATAGCTTCATCATAGTGAATTCACACAGCCCCAGCATGGAGCCCGTACCATGTCAATCATAAGATAAAGTTGGAAAAAGTTCAGTAGTATGAGACTAGGCTAGTCCCAGAACTAAGAGGCATGAGTTACGAGGAAAGGCTGCGAGAAATGCACGTCATGACACTGGAAGACAAAGGAGTAAGGGGAGACATGATCACCACCTACAAAATTCTCAGAGGAATTGACAGGGTTGATACAGATAAACTGTTTAACATGGGTGGTATATACGCGAACAAGGTGACACAGGTGGAAACTGAGTACCCACATGAGCCACAGGGACGTTAGAAAAAACTTTTTCAGTGTCAGAGTAGTTAACAGGTGGAATGCATTACGCAATGATGTGGTGGAGGCTGACCCCATACACAGTTTCTGACCCAATCCTGCATCCTGAGCCCAGTAGGCTCAGAAATCTCTACACCGGTTGAATGATATTTGAGAGGCGAGACCAAAGAACCAGAGCTCAACCCCCACAAACACAACTAGGTGAGTACAACTAGGTGAGTACACAGTAGTGAGGGACTGTCGGGAGGGCGACGGAAATTGTGGTAACGTAATTGCTTTGGACAAATTATCTTTAGGATGGCTAATTAATGGCTCAAGATAATTAAGGTAATTAACGTCACTGGGTTTTGACTGACTGTCATAGGGTGAAGTCATTGAGCTAACATGAAGGACAGGGGTCTTAAGATGTGAAGGACAGGGGTCTTAAGAAAACCTTGACAAGGCTGCCTACAGACGCCCTAAGGACAGTAAATTCGTTTGCCGTGTTGGAGGACGAGTGCTGTGGTGAGCCGACAGTTCACTCGAAACGGAAAACAGCGAGGAGCGGCGGAGCGCAGGCCCCTCAGGCTGCTCAGAAAGTTAAATAGGTACCGAAGCGAATTTTGGTTGTGGGAGATTCCCAGGTGAGGTATTTAGACAGAACGTTTTGTGCCAGAGATAGGGGGGAACAGATTAAGGGTTTGCTATCCGGGAGCTGGAATTGGTGATATTGTTGGAAACATGAATGATATTATGACGGGAAATGGAAACAAACCCATTATTTGTATTAGTGCAGGGGGTAATAATGTTGGGCGAGTTAGGAGTGAGGAACTAATACAGAGATTCAGGACAGCCATTGAATTAGTTAGGAGCAAGGGAGGAATCCCGATCGTATGTGGCATTCTTCCAAGAAAGGGAGTGGGAAATGAATGGATGTCGAGGGCACTTGGTGTCAATTGCCGGCTGGAAAGATATTGCAAATCAAATGCAATATCTTTCATAGACAACTGGGAACACTTCTATGGAAGAAATGAAATGTATGCTCGAGATAGGGTGCATCTATCGAGGGCTGGGGATGTTGCTGTTGCGAACTCGTTGGAACCAGTGGTTAGAGGTGTTTGTTTGGGTTTAAACTATTAGTAGATAGTGGTATGGGAATTGATTTGGAGGAAGGAGGTAATAAAAGTATGTGTTCGTGGGAGAAAAGAATTGGCAAAATGATCAGGCAAAGAAAGGGCCTCAAAATAACAATTCACTCAGGGTATATTACACTAACAGTAGAAGTCTAAGAAATAAAATTAACGAATTAAATGCTCTTGTCTGCACAGAAAAAATAGATATTATTGCTTTACCGAAACGTGGATGAATGTAGAAAATAGAGAACTATTAGCTGAATATCAAATAAATGGATTTAAACTATTTCACACAGATAGATATATTAGACGAGGAGGGGGAGTAGCCATATATGTTAGGGACAATTTGAAATGTAGCCTCAAAGAGGGAATCAAAACTGAGCCACACACAGAAACTATTTGGATAGAATTAAACGAAAAAGCAAATAATATTATAATAGGAGTTATATATAGGCCACCTAATTTAGACAGAATGGAAGCAAAGCATCTATGGGATGAAATATCTAGAGCATCTAGATCTAACAATATTTATGTCATGGGTGACTTTAATTTTAGTGGAATAAACTGGGTGAACAAAACAGGGAATAGTGAAGCAGAAGATCTTCTAGAATTAATTAACGATTGCTTTCTTACGCAACACATTAAGGAACCAACGCGGGAAAATAATATTTTAGATTTAGTGTTAACTAACAGGGAAACACAAATTAATGACATCGAAATAGGGAGTGAGCTATGGAACAGTGATCACAAAGTAATCAGATTTAGCATGTAATGGAATAGACCTGTAGGAAAAAATTCTGTTAAAGTGCCAGATTTTCGAAAAGCTGATTTTAATAGCCTAAGAAATTTTTTGGGTCAAATAGATTGGAAAGTCTTGGGTATGGGGTGTGGGCCGGTCTTGGAGCGAGACATGAACCCAGCGATAGGTGACGTAAAAGGGGATTTCGATGTGGATTTAATATATAACTTATTTAAGAATATTCTAAGCAAAGCACAGGAACGTAGTATACCATACAAATTGAATAGATCGAATACTAATGACCCAAAGTGGATAACAAATAATTTAAAGAACCTTATAGGTAAAAAGAGAGCTTGGTACAAAAGGATTAAGAATGGGGATGTCAGTTTAGAACAGGAATTCATACAACTGGTTAGAAATGTTAAAAAAGAGATTAGGAAAGCAAAAAGAAACTATGAAGTTCGCATAGCAGAGCAAGCAAAGTCAAATCCTAAAGGTTTTTTTCAGTTATATCGAACTAAGACTAGGGAAAGGATAGGTCCATTAAAATCTGAGACAGGTCAAATAACAGATAATGACAAGGAGATGAGTAGTATTTTTAACAAATATTTTATATCTGTATTTACTAAAGAAGAACTTAACAATATGCCTTCAGCCGAACAAGTCTATGTGGGTGGGGATGAGGACAGGTTGACTAGTTTAGCAGTTACCAGGGAGGATGTAATTAAACAATTAGAAAAACTAAAACCAAACAAATCCCCAGGGCCGGATGAAGTGTTTGCCAGGGTGCTTAAAGAATACAAAGAGGAGCTTTCTGAGCCACTGTCTACCATATTTAATAAAACAATAGGGTCAGGCAGAGTGCCAGAGGCATGGAAGGTAGCTAATGTGGTACCAATTTTTAAGAAAGGAGATAGATCACTTGCGTCAAACTATCGGCCAAT
The DNA here is from genome assembly GCF_040958095.1 of Procambarus clarkii. NCBI lineage: Eukaryota > Metazoa > Arthropoda > Malacostraca > Decapoda > Cambaridae > Procambarus > Procambarus clarkii. Next base: position 6,313,135 of record NC_091181.1, on the reverse strand, counting down.
TAGCATAACGTCTATTGTGGGAAAGTTACTTGAATCAATAATTACAAATACAATTCGTCTCCATCTTGAAAAACATAAATTAATAAATGAGTTACAACATGGTTTTACAAATAGCTGTATATGTTTAACAAATTTGCTATCTTTTTATTCCTGTATAGTTGAGGCAGTTGATAGTGGTAAGGACTGTGATGTTGTGTACCTTGATTTTAGCAAAGCTTTTGATACAGTGCCACATGAAAGACTGATTAAAAAAATAGAGGCTCATGGTATTGAGGGTGCTATATTAAGTTGGATTAGGGCATGGCTATTCCAAAGGAAACAGAGAGTTAGTATAAATGGGGTTAAGTCAGAGTGGGAAAATGTTGTAAGTGGAGTGCCTCGAGGCTCTGTCCTGGGACCTCTGTTGTTTATAATATATATCAATGATTTAGATTCAGGTCTGAGTAGCAACATTTGCAAATTTGCCGATGATACAAAAATCGGTAGGGAAATTAACACAGAAGAAGACTTGCTATCACTTTAAGTTGATCTAAATAGGGGTTTGAAATGGTCAATGGATTGGCAAATGCAGTTTAATGCTGATAATTGCAAAGTTTTGAGGCTAGGTAATGATGATAGAGTTACAAGATACGAGCTAGATGGTGTTGAGATTGCACAGTCGAATTGCGAATGGGATCTGGGAGTTATGATAAGTAAGAATTTAAAACAAAAGGATCAATGCATGAATGTTCGTAATAAGGCAAATAGGACACTGGGATTTATTAATCGAAGCGTTAGTAACAAGACACCTGGTGTGGTTTTCAGCTATATCTTGCTCTGGTTAGGCCCCATTTAGATTATGCAGTTCAGGTTTGGTCGCCTTACTATAGAATGGATATAAATTCACTTGAACGTGTCCAGCGTAGGATGAGTAAGTTAATTCCCCAAATTAGAAACCTTTCATATGAAGAAAGATTAACAAAGCTTCAATTGCATTCACTGGAAAGGCGAAGAGTTAGGGGTAACATGATAGAGGTTTACAAGTGGATGAATGGACATAACAGGGGAGGATATTAATAGGGTATTAAAAATATCAACACAAGACAGAACACGAAACAATTGGTATAAATTGGACAAGTTTAGATTTAGGAAAGACTTGGGTAAATACTGGTTCAGTAACAGGGTTGTTGATTTGTGGAACCAATTGCCGCGTAACATGGTGGAGGTGCGGTCCCTTGACTGTTTCAAGCGCGGGTTGGACAAGTATATGAGTGGGATTGGGTGGTTATAAATAAGAGCTGCCTCGTATGGGCCAATATGCCTTCTGCAATTACCTTTGTTCTTATGTTCTTAATTAACGTATTTGATGTCTAGCATTAGAATAAAGATTTAATCATTAGGATTTTGTCGTCCATGGGACGAAGTGTTAACGTGGAATTGCAAGTGGGTTATCAGTGTTATCATTAGTCCTCCTAGACATTGCAATCTTACTGCAGGGGGGGGGCTGTAGGAGTTTACGAGTTTGAAGACCATAGGACTGGTAAGTCGGGAACAGAAGGATGGGGGGAGGATGTAGGAAAACTTGAAAAGGATTAGGGTGTGAAGGAGAGGAGGGGGGTTACAGTTAAGTAACCCAACCACTTTGGGGTTGATTGTAATGAGAAGTGATGGATGAAAGTGTAGGTGATATATGGTGGTTAGTAGTAGGCTCGTTTTTTTTTTTTTTTTTTTTTTCCTGATCAGCTGGCGGTGAGTAGCCATAAAACAGGTGGTGGTTGATTAAGTAGCTACTCGCCGCTTTTCCTGGAGAGCTGTGCTTGTTTTTGAATCAGTTGTTGGTGGTTGAGTGGAGTTATTAAATCCTTAATCAGTGGGTTTCAAGTCGTAGGACTTAGGTGTACAGTGGGGCTGGCCAGTCATCCTCTTGTGGTAGGTTGCTTAAGATCCTGGGCCTGGGGTAGGCTCTGTCGTGGATGTATCTTCTTACCCTTTGTTGGAGGGACATCCTCCTCGATCTGTGGGGCTGGTCGAGCATAGCGTAATTCGTCGTGTTGAGGACAACAAAGGGGTCCTCACGATTTGGCATGTACATACTTTTCATTTTATATAGCTGTTTGATTGAGAGGCGATTCAGGCGAACGTTCAGTGGGTCGATCCTCAGTGTGGTATGGTCATCTATGCGCACTCTGTCTAAGAGTGACACTTTTGCCACAAATCTGAGTTCCCTGTTCTGGACCCGTTGCAGTTTCAGCATGTTCGATTTCTTTGCCAGAGTGAGTGGGGTGTACGGGTATTCAAGGGTTGGCCGAATAAGCATCTTGTAGAGGTGAAGGAGTGTCATTGCAAATTGTTGCTCTTGATTTATACTGTAGAGGGCTGCAAATAACAAGATTGCAATTTGTGTCTTTAGGGGGCCTTAGGTTCCAATTTGCCCTAAAAATGCAACAAATGAAAACTCGTTTGATTTCAATCAAACTTTTTTGACAAGTTCTATATGAAAAGTGTTTCATCTAGTCCAAGTTTCAGCATCGTAGCATAAATAGGAAGGGAGAAAAAAAATATTGAAGTAGTTGTGAAAATTTTGCCAAAATGGTCAAAATCGATTATCAATCAAAAGTGTCAACTGAAATCATAACTATGACTCATTGCTATCACAATAGTATATATTAAACAAATATTATAATTAGTTTAATTGAAAAAAAATTTTAAGATTTTTTTTTTTTTTTTTTTATCGGGCGATTTGCATCAAACTTACACACACCTGACTGTACGTAAGCCTATCTGTAATGATGCCAATTTTGGAGAAAATTGGTTGATGTCAACCTCAGCCACAGATTTTAGAACCTTAGACTTTATTCATTTCTGTTTTTTTTTCAGTTGACACAAACGTTTACAAAACTGAATAATTTTTTATTCAATTTACATGAAACTTACACAGTATATGTGGAGGGCATGTCTCTACATTGGGGGGCTTTCATTTTTCTCCAAGTTCATTTATTGATTTTATAATAGCAATATACATGCCATATTTGCAAAAAAAATTTTGGGAACTTTGAACATTTGTATTGGGAAAACTAAAGATGTTTTGGAAATTCTATATCTCAAGGTCCTTTATTATATGCTAATGTGTCAGAAAAGTGTCACAGAATAATTATATCTGAAACGTGTGTTCTGAAGTGTGGACTTGAAAATGTGTAAAAAACGTTGAAAAAAAAATCTCCCTTTCTATTTACGCTGCAGTACTGAAACTTGGGTTAATTTCAGCATTTTTCATATACAACTAGTAAAATAATATTGGTTGTCATTGAACAATTTTGAAATGACCAATTAATGTAAACTGAGTCTTGATGTGGTATCAACTCCCAAAACTTTCTCTCTGTCCGTTTCGTGAAGGACTTCATCTCCCATTCGGTATCCAGTGTCTGGCCTCCTATTTCCATCCCGCAGTTTCATTACCCTTCATTTACATGGGTTAAATTTTAGTAGCCATTTGTTTGATCTTTCCTTTAGTTTGTTTAGGTCATCTTGTAGCCTCATACTATCCTCCTCTGTCTTAATCCTTCTCATAATTTTTGCATCATCTGCAAACATTGAGAGGAACGACTCTATTCCCATTGGGAGATCATTTACGTATATTAGGAACATTATAGTCCCAAGAACTGCTCCCTGTGGGGACTACACTGGTGACACCTCACGAATCCGAACCCTCACCTCTCACAGTGACTCTCTGTCTTCTGTTACTTAGGTACTCCCTTATCCAGTGGAGTACCTTCCCCTACTGTGTCAAAGGTTTTCTGGCATTCCCAAAATATGCAGTCTGCCTGGCTCTCTCTTCCTTGCCTGATTTTTGTTGCCTGGTCATTGAATTCAATCAATCCTGTGAGGCATGATCTGCTATCCCTGAACCCATGCTGATGTTGTGATACAAAGTTCTTCCACTCCAGATATTCCTATATCATAAATCCAGAATATCCAGATGTTCCACAAAGATGAGTGTATACTCACCTATTTGTGTCTGCAGGATCGAGCATTGACTCTTGGATCCCGCCTTTCGAGCATCGGTTGTTTACAGCAATGACTCCAGTCCTATTTCCCTATCATACCTAGTTTTAAAATTATGAATAGTATTTACTTCCACAACCTGTTCCCCAAGTGCATTCCATTTTCATACTACTCTCATGCTAAAGGAAAACTTCCTAACATCCCTGTGACTCATCTAAGTTCCCAGCTTCCACCCATGTCCCCTTGTTCTGTTACTATTCCTTGTGAACATTTCGTCTCTGTCCACTCTGTCAATCCCCCTGAGTATTTTATATGTTGCTATCATGTCCCCCCTCACCCTTCTCGTTTCTAGTGTCGTAAGGCACAGTTCCTTCAGGCGCTCCTCATACCCCATCCCTCGTAACTCTGGGACAAGTCTCGTTGCAAACCTCTGAACCTTTTCCAGTTTCCATATATGCTTCTTCAGATGGGGACTCCATGATGAGGCGGCATACTCTAGAACTGGCCTCACATAGGCAGAGTAAAGTGCCCTAAATGCCTCCTTACTTAGGTTTCTGAATGATGTTCTAACTTTTGCCAGTGTAGAGAACGCTGCTGTCGTTATCCTATTTATATGTGCTTCAGGGGATAGGTTAGGTGTTACGTCCACACCCAGGTCTCTTTCTCACGTTGTCACAGGTAGGCAGTTCCCCTTCATTGTGTACTATCACTTTGGTCTCCTATTACCTATAGTCCCATTTCCATAACTTTACATATGCTCGTGTTCAACTCCAATAGCCATTTCTCTGACCATATCTACAACCTGTTCAGGTCCTCTTGGAGGATCCTGCAATCCTCATCTGTCACAACTCTTCTCATCAACTTTGCGTCATCTGCGAACATCGACATGTAGGATTCTACTCCTGTAAACATGTCGGTAACATATATTAGAAATAGAATTGGTCCCAGCACAGTTCCTTGAGGTACTCCACTCGATACTGTTCGCCAGTCCAACATCTCACCCCTTACCGTAACTCTTAGCCCTTCCTGTTAGAGAGTTCCTTATCCATGCTAGAGCCTTTCCTCCCACCCCCGCCTGCCTCTCGAGCTTGACCAGCAGTCTAATGTGCGGTCCTGTATCAAAGGGTTTTTGGCAGTCCAGAAATATGCAGTCTGCCCAACCATCTCTGTTCTGTCTTATCCTCGTTATTTTATCATAGAATTCCATAAGGTTAGTCACGTTTTCCCTTTCCAGAACCCATGTTGATGTTTGTTCACAAACCTAACGTTCTCCAGGTGTGCAACCAGTCAAAGCCTAATTATTCTTTCAAGTATTTTACAGGGGATGCTTGTCAGTGATACAGGTATATAGTTAAGTGCCTCCTCCCTATCACCTTTCTTTTAAATCGGTATGACATTTGCCTTCTTCCAGCAAATGGGCAATTCTCCCGACATAAGTGACTCATTAAAGATCATTGCCACAGGCACACTGAGAGCCTGCGCTGCTTCTTTTAGTATCCACGAAGATACTTTGTCTGGTCCAACTGCTTTAGTTACATCCAGTGTTGTCAACTGTTTCATTACCTCCTCTGCTGTCACCTCTATATCTGATAGTCTTTCATCTAGGGTAATCTCTTCTAACAATGGGAACTGCTCAGGCTCGATTGTGAACACTCCATGGAAGCTGGCATTCAGTGCCTCGCAGATTTCCTTGTCACTTTCAGTATATGGCCCCTCTGTTTTCCTTAGTCTTGTCACTTGGTCGTTCACCAACATTTCGTACGTAATTACCTAAGTGTTGTTACAGGATGAGAGCTACGCTCGTGGTGTCCCGTCTTCCCAGCACTCTTTGTCATATAACGCTTTGAAACTACTGACTGTCTTGGCCTCCACCACCTTCTCACCTAACTTGTTCCAACCGTCTACCACTCTGTTTGCGAAAGTGAATTATCTTATATTTCTTTGGCATCTGTGTTTAGCTAGTTTATAACTATGACCTCTTGTTCTTAACGTTCCAGGTCTCAGGAAATCTTCCCTATCGATTTTATCAATTCCTGTTACTATTTTGTATGTAGTGATCATATCGCCTCTTTTTCTTCTGTCTTCTAGTTTTGGTATATATAATGCCTCTAACCTCTCCTCGTAGCTCTTCCCCTTCAGTTCTGGGAGCCACTTAGTAGCATGTCTTTGCACCTTTTCCAGTGTGTTGATGTCCTTCTTAAGATATGGGCACCACACAACTGCTGCATATTCTTGCTTTGGCCTAACAAAAGTCGTGAACCATTTTGTTAGTATATCGCCATCCATGTATTTAAAAGCAATTCTAAAGTTAGAAAGTGTGGCATAGGCTCCTCGCACAATATTCTTTATGTGGTCCTCAGGTGATAGTTTTCTGTCTAGAACCACCCCTAGATCTCTTTCTTTGCTCAGGTGATAGATTTCTATCTAGAACCACCCCTAGATCTCTTTCTTTATCAAAATTCTTTAAAGTTTTCTCACATAATATATAGGTTGTGTGAGGTCTATGTTCTCCTATTCCACATTCCATAACATGGCATTTATTAACATTAAATTCTATTTGCCAAGTGGTGCTCCATATACTTATTTTGTCCAGGTCATCTTGAAGTGCATGACAATCATCTAAGTTTCTTATCCTTCCTATTATCTTAGCATCATCAGCAAGCATGTTCATATAGTTCTGTATACCAACTGGTAGATCATTAATGTAGACAATAAACATCACTGGTGTAAGAACTGAACCCTGTTCTCCAGGGTTCCACAAGTGGAGTGGCACTCCACTTGTGACATTTCTCCAGTCCGATGCATTGCCTCTGATCACTGCCCTCATTTTTCTATCAGTCAGAAAATTTTTCATCCATGTTAGAAGCTTACCTGTAACCCCTCCAATATTTTCCAGTTTCCAGAACAACCTCTTAAGTGGAACTCTATCGAAAGCCTTCTGTAGGTCCAGATAGATGCAGTCAACCCAACCATCTCTTTCCTGTAAAATCTCTGTTGCTCGATCATAGAAACTGAGCAAATTCGATACACAGGATCTTCCAGATCGAAAACCATACTGTCTGTCTGATATTATATCATTTCTCTCCAGGTGTTCTACACATTTAGTTTTAATTATTTTTCCAATATTTTGAGTATTACACTTGTAAATGATACCAGTCTATAATTATGGGGGTCTTCCCTGCTTCCACTTTTGTAGATTCGAACTATGTTAGCCTTTTTCCACACATCAGCTACAACTCCTGTAAACAGGGATGCCTGAAAAATCAGTTGAAGAGGAATGCTGAGCTCAGGTGCTCATTCTCTCAGAACCCATGGTGAAACTCCATCTGGACCAACTGCTTTGTTCTTATTTAGCTCCTTGAGCATTTTTTCCACTTCGTCTTTAGACACCTCTATGTTCTCTATGTTGTTCTCTGGAATTCTTATTGTATCTGGTTCCCTGAAGATTTCATTTTGTACAATCATACTTTGGAACTTTTCGTTTAATGATTCACACGTTTCCTTTTCATTTTTCGTGAATCTATTTCCCATTTTCAACCTCTGAATATTATCCATTACCTGTAATTTGTTGTTTATGAATTTATAGAATAGACCTGGTTCTGTTTTACATTTGTCTGCAATCCCCTTTTCAAAATTTCTTTCTGCCTCTCTCCTCACTGCCGTGTAGTTGTTTTTCGCATCTTTGTATCGCTGGTATGTTTGTGGGTTTGGCCTCTTCCTGTATTGATTCCATTTTTGTTTCTTTTGGTCTCTGGCTCTCTCGCACTTTCTGTTGAACCAATCCTGTTTCCTAGTTCTGCTTCTCTGTTTTGGTATAATTTTTTTTGTGCCTTTATCATATATTTCACAAAACGTGACATACATCTCATTCACTTCCTTGCCTAGCAACAAGTCTGTCCAATTATACTCACTAAAATTTTATCTAAGGTTCCCATAATGTCCTCTCCTAAGTCAGGCTTTTCAATTGCATTAACCTTCATATTTTGTTCCAGATTATAACGCATTGCATAATTTATTCCCAAAAAGACATGATCACTTTTACCCAAGGGAGGGTACTGAATGTCAAATATTTCTTCCTCCTTCCTGGTAAATATCAAATCAAGCATGGAGGGAACGTTCCCTTTCCTCATCCTCGTAGCTTGTTTAACATGTTCATACAAAAATGTTTCTAGGATGAGGTCTACAAATTTACACGTCCAGAAATCTTCTGTTTTAGCTTCATATGCTTCCCAGTCTATGGACTTCAAGTTGAAGTCGCCGACTATCAACAGTCGTGAACTATCGTTATCCGCTCTCGTTGTGTGTGTGTGTACTCACCTATTTGTACTCACCTATTTGTGCTTGCAGGATCGAGCATTGACTCTTGGATCCCGCCTTTCCAGCTATCGGTTGTTTACAGCAATGACTCCTGTCTCATTTCCCCATCATACCTAGTTTTAAAAGTATGAATAGTATTTGCTTCCACAACTTGTTCCCCAAGTGCATTCTATTTTTCCACTACTCTCACGCTAAAAGAAAACTTCCTAACATCTGTGACTCATCTGAATTTCCAGTTTCCACCCATGTCTCCTCGATCTGTTATTATTTCGTGTGAAGATTTCATCTATTTCCACTTTGTCAATTCCCCTGAGTATTTTATATGTCTCTATCATATCTCCTCTCTCCCTTCTTTTCTCTAGTGTCGTAAGGTTCAGTTCCTGCAGACGCTCTCAATATCCCATCACTCGTAACTCTGGGACAAGCCTCGTTGCAAACCTCTGAACCTTCTCCAGTTTCTTTATGTGTTTCTTCAGGTGGGGGCTCCATGATGGCGCGGCATACTCTAAAACGGGTCTCACGTAGGCAGTGAAAAGTGCACTAAAAGCCTCCTTATTTAGGTTTCTGAATGAAGTTCTAATTTTCGCCAGTGTAGAGTACGCTGCTGTCGTTATCCTATTTATATGTGCCTCAGGAGTTAGATTAGGTGTCACATCCACTCCCAGGTCTCTTTCTCGAATCGTTACAGGTAGGCTGTTCCCCTTCATTGTGTACTGTCCCTTTAATCTCCTATCACCTGATCCCATTTCCATAACTTTACATATACTGGTGTTAAACTCCAGTAGCCATCTCCCTGACCTTCTCTGCAACCTGTTTAAGTCCTCTTGGAGGATCCTACAATCCTCGTCTGTCACAACTCTTCTCATTAATTTTGCGTCATCCGCAAACATTGACATGTATGATTCCACTCCTGTAAACATATCATTTACATTAATTAGAAAGAGGATTGGTCCCAGTACCGACCCTTGAGGTACTCCACTTGTTACTGTTCGCCAGTCCGACTTCTCTCCCCTTACCATTACCCTCTGGCTCCTTTCTGTTAGGTAGTTCTTCACCCATACTAGGGCCTTTCCGCTTACTCCTGCCTGCCTCTCAAGTTTGTATAGCAGTCTCATGTGCGGTACTGTATCAAAGGCCTTTTGGCAGTCAAGAAATATGCAGTCTGCCCAGCCTTCTCTGTCCTGCCTTATCCTTGTTACTTTATCATAGAATTCTAAAAGGTTTGTTAGGCATGATTTCCCTGTCCAGATCCCATGTTGGTGCTTGTTTACAAACCCAATGCTCTCCAGGTGCTCAACAAGTCTTAGCCTAATTATTCTTTCAAGTATTTTGCAGGGGATGCTTGTCAGTGATACGGGTCTGTAGTTAAGTGCCTCCTCCCTATCACCTTTCTTGAAAATCGGTACGACATTTGCCTCCTTCCAGCAACTGGGCAATTCTCCCGACATAAGTGACTCATTAAAGATCATTGCCAGAGGCACGCTGAGAGTCTGCGCTGCCTCTTTAAGTATCCACGGTGATACTTTGTCTGGTCCAACAGCTTTATTTGCATCCAGTGTTGTCAACTGTTTCATTACCTCCTCTGCTGTCACCTCTATATCTGATAATCTTTCATCTAGGGTAATCGCTTCTAACAATGGGAGCTGCTCAGGCTCGGTTGTGAACACTCCATGGAAATTTGCATTCAGTACCTCGCAGATTTCCTTGTCGCTTTCTGTATATGCCCCTTCTGTTTTCCTCAGTCTTGTCACTTGGTCATTTACCGACATCTTCCTTCTTATATGGCTATGTAGTAATTTAGCTTGCTTTTTCGCTTAGACTGCAATATCATTCTCATAATTTCTTTCCGACACTCGTCTTATCTTAATGTAATCATTCCTAGCTCTGTTACATCTAATCCTGTTTTCCTGTCCTTTGTCTTCTGTACTTCCTCCACTCCCTCCTGCTTCTCACCTTTGCTTCCTGACACTGTCTATTAAACCATGAGTTATTATATTCCCTCCTGCTTTTCTCTTTTATTGTTGGAATAAATCTCTCTTCAGCCTCCTTGCATTTCAATTTGACTTGGTTCATCATACCTTGCACTGTTTTTCCTCTAAGTTCTTCCTCCCACTGCACTTCTTCCAGGTAGTCCCTTGTCCTTCTGTAGTCCCCTTTTCTGTAATCAAGTCTCCTTTCCAGGACCTCTTGTCCTTTGGTCACAATTTTAGGCTCCTCGTTTCCATGTGTGTGTGTGTGTGTGTACTCACCTAGTTGTGCTTGTGGGGTTGAGTTCTGGCTCTTTGGTCCCATCTCTCAACCGTCAATCAACAGGTGTACAGGTTCCTGAGCCTATTGAGCTCTATCATATCTACACATGAAACTGTGTATGGAGTCAGCCTCCACCACATTACTTCCTAATGCGTTCCATTTGTCAACCACTCTGACACTAAAAAAGTTCTTTCTAATATCTATGTGGCTCATTTGGGCACTCAGTTTCCACCTGTGTCCCCTACTGCGTGTGCCCTTTGTGGTAAATAGCCTGTCTTTATCATCCCTGTCGATTCCCTTGAGAATCTTGAATGTGGTGATCATGTCCTTCTAACTCTTCTGTCTTCCAACGAATTGAGGTTTAATTCCCGTAGTCTCTCCTCGTAGCTCATACCTCTCAGCTCGGGTACTAGTCTGGTGGCAAACCTTTGAACCTTTTCCAGTTTAGTCTTATGCTTGACTAGATATGGACTCCATGCTGGAGCCACATACTCCAGGATTGGTCTGACAAATGTGATATATAATGTTCTTAAAGATTCCTTACACAAGTTTCTAAAGGCCGTTCTTATGTTAGCCAACCTCGCATATGTTGCTGATGTTATCCTCTTGATATGATCTTCAAGGAACAGATCTGGCGTGATAAAAACCCCTAGGTCTTTCTCTCTCTCTGACTCTTTAAGTATTTCATCTCCCAAATGATACCTTGTATCTGGTCTCCTGCTTCCTACGCCTATCTTCATTACATTACATTTGCTTGGGTTTAACTCTAACAGCACATTTGTTCGATCATTCCTGCAGCTAGTCCAGGGCTTCTTGAAGCCTCAAGCTGTTCTCCTCGGTCTTAATCCTTCTCATAATTTTGGCGTCGTCAGCAAACATTGAGAGGAATGAGTCTATACCCTTTGGGAGATCATTTACGTATATAAGAAACAGGATAGGTCCGAGTGCAGAGCCCTGTGGGACTCCACTGGTAACTTCACGCCATACTGAGGTCTCACCCCTCACTGTAACTCTCTGCTTCCTATTGCTTAGGTACTCCCTTATCCACTGGAGCGCCCTACCAGTTACTCCTGCCTGTTTCTCCAGCTTATGCATCAGCCTTTTTTGGGGTACTGTGTCAAAGGCTTTCCGACTGTCCAGAAAAATGCAGTCCACCCATCCTTCTCCTTCTTGCTTAATCTTTGTCACCTTTATTTTATTATGCCTGTAAGGCAAGATTTACCCTCCCATAACCCATGTTGATGGGTTCATCATACGAAGTCACGAAGTCCCTTCTCTCCAAATATGTTACTAGGTTTTTTCTCACGATCTTCTCCATCACCTTGCATGGTATACAAGTCAAGGACACTGGCCTGTAGTTCAGTGCTTCTTGTCTGTCACCTTATTTGTATATTGGGACCACATTAGCAGTCTTCCATATTTCTGGTAGGTGTCCCTTCTCTAGTGACTTACTGTACACTATGGAGAGTGGCAAGCAAAGGGCTCGGGCTCCTGCTCCTCCTCCTCCTGTCAATACCCATGGTAAGATTCCGTCTGAGCCAACAGCCTTTCTCACGTTCAGATCCACCAGATGCCTCTTGACCTCATCTTTTGTAATTTCGAACCCTTCCAAGGCCGCCTGGTTTACTGCCACCTCTCCTTGTTCTATTGTGAAGACCACCTGGAACCTCTTGTTGAGTTCCTCACACACCTCTTTGTCATTCTCTGTGTACCTGTCCTCACCCGATATAAGTTTCATCCCTTGTTTCTTAACTGTTGTTTTCCTCCTGATGTGACTGAGGAGTAGCTTTTGTTCGGTCGTGGCTTTATTAGCTATATCATTTTCATACTTTTTCTTATCTTCTCTTCTCACACTAACATACTCGTTCCTGGTTCTATGGTATGTCTCTGCTTTCTGGTGTTCTGTTATTTTGGAAGTTCCTCCACGTCCTTTTGTTCAGTTCCTTTGTTTCCACACATGCCCTGTTAAACCACGGATTCTTCTTTGCTTCTCGGTTTTTTCCTGTCGGGCCGGGATAAACCATTTTACTGCCTCCTGACTCTTTTGGGTGACACAGACCATCATGTCTAGTAGTGACTTAGTTGTGAGTTCTGTGTCCCAAGTCCCAAGGCATATCCCTTAGGAAACTTCTCATCTCCTCATATTTTCTCTTTCGGTATGCCAGCCCTTTGTTTTCCAGTTCATTTTTGAGGGTGATAATTCCTAGCTTAACCAGGTACTCAAAGATCTATACACTGTTATCTCTTATTCTCAAGGGGGCTTCCAACTTAACTTCCCTTATATCCAACTCATTTAGGGTAAATATGAGATCAAGCATAGCTGGTTCATCCTCTCCTCTCATTCTTGTCGGTCCCTTGATGTGCTGCCTTAGAAAGTTTCTTGTTACCACGTTCAGCAGCAGAGCTCTCCATGTGTCTGGTCCTCCATGTGGATCTCTCTTTTCTCAATCTATCTTCCCTGGGTTGAAGTCTCCCATGATTAGTATTCTGGATTCGTTCCTGCTAGCTACAGAAGCTACTATCTATTATGTTAATGGTGGCCATGTTGTTTCTATCATATTCCTGCCTGGTGGGGGTGGTGGTTATTTATGACTACTACCATAATTTTTTGTCCTCCAATTGCTGTGGTACCGGTTATGTATTCACTGAAATCTTCACAGCCCTTAATAACCATCTCCTCAAAACTCCAGCCTTTTCTTATTCGCAGAGCTACATCATCTCCTCCTCCTCCTCTTCCTTCTCTCTCTTTCCTCACTACCTAGTAGTCCTGTGGAAACACTCCATTTGTTATGGTTTTCGTTAGCTTTGTTTCTGTAAGTGATATTATGTCTGGGTTTTCTTCTAGTGCCCACTCTCCAAGTTCACTTTTTTTATTTGTAATCCCATCAATGTTAGTATATATTGCCTTGAAGCTCACTTTCTTCTGTTCATTCTCTTATCCCCCTTTTTGGTGAGCGTTATGCTGATTGAGGAAGCTGTTCCCTGGGGTGTGAAGATCTGTGAGGTGGTTAACAGGGTCTCAGAGGATTTTAGGGTGGGGGTGAGGGATCAAAGGAAGGGGGACTGGTAGGGTATTAGGTAACGAGGTAGGGGTAATTGGAGGATATGGGGTGAGGGTGGAGGAGGGATAGGGAGGGTATGGGATGGAGGGGGAGGGGGAAAGGGGGTAGGTTGGACAAGGTGTGAACGGGTGAGTGGTGACCTGGTCAGAATGGGGTGGGGGGGGGGGGAGGGCTGTGTGAGCATTTGAGAGGGGGCAGGTAGGGTGAGGGGTAGGGAGGGTTTTTATGCAGAGGAAGGTGGTTGTGTTGCCCTCCCCTGTGGTTTTGGTGGGATGCAGGTTGTGAGTTCCCCTCTTGTCTCTGGAAGTGTTGTGTTGGGGGCTGTGCTTTCCTGGTTTACTCCTCTCACCCTGTGCGCTCCTCCTTGCCTCTGCTGCCCTGCCTCTCTCCTACTTTGTCCTTTCTCTATAGAGCAATACTTTCTTGTATTCCTCCACATACTGCAGATAACTCTTCCTTTTTAGAATAACCTCCTTCGTCATCTTGTTTGCAAACACTATCTTCACCAGGTGGTTTGTGTCCTTGTTGTACCAGCCCAACCTGAAAACCTTCTCTATGTTTTGTTCAGCCCTTCCATCTGTAACCCCTTCAGTATCCCATTTACTGCCACTCTGTCTTTGCTATTCCATTCTTGCCTATTGAATCCTTCCTGTTCTTTGATGCCTACAGCTACCACTGATCTTTTCTTTCCAGCAGCTGACTGGTGCACCATGCTGCTTCCTGTCAGGTAGCTGCGTGCATGGCTATCTCCTTCACTGTGTCCATTGCTTTTGAGCTCTTTCACGGTATTTCTGCAAATGTTTAAGGTACAGAGGCATTTCCTTCCAATGCAGCATATCCACCTTCCCTTTGGATGATAATATGATGCTCAGCATCATTATTTTTCTCTGTGAGGGATTTGATCTCCTCCCTTGTTGCTGTCAGCTAACTTTGCAGGTTGTTAATGGTATTCTTCATTTCATGCATTTCCCTCCTGAATTCCTCTAAAACTTGGGCTAACATTTCCTTCATTTGGTCACTTTGGCTGTTCTCTGTGTCCCTGGTGTGTCCTCTTGCCATTTTGTCCCTCTCCCTGATATGTTTTGATAGGGTTAGGCAGGGGGAGGGAGAGATAGGAAGGAAGAGAAAGAGAGAGAGAGAGGAAGAGAGAGAGAGAGGAAGAGAGAGAGAGAGAGAGAGAGAGAGAGAGAGAGAGCTAGGTAGATAGAGAGAGCAAGAGAGTGAAGAAGGGTGAGATAGGGAGAGGGTGAGAGAGAAGGAGAGGGTGAGAGGAAGGGAGCGGGTACGAGAGAGGGGGTGGGAAGGGCAAGAGAGGGGTCGAGGGAGGGCGAGAAAGGGATCGAGGGTGGGCGAGAGAGGGATCGAGGGAGGGCGAGAAAGAGGGAGCGAGAGAAGGGAGAGAGAGACAGACTGAGTGCGTTTAATCACCTATTTGTACTCACCTATTTGTGCTTGTGGGGGTTGAGCTTTGGCTCTATGTTACCGCCTCTCAACTGTCAATCAACCAGTGTACAGGTTCCTGAGCCTATTGGGCTCTATCATATCTACATTTGAAACTGTGTATGGAGTCAGCCTCCACCACATCACTGCCTAATGCATTCCATCTGTTAACTACTGTGACACTGAAAAAGTTACTTCTAATGTTCCTGTGGCTCATGTGGGTACTCAGTTTCCACCTGTGTCCCCTTGTTTGCGCACCACCAGTGTTGAATAGTTTATCCTTGTTTACCTGGTCGATTCTCCTGAGGATTTTGTAGGTTGTGATCATGTCCCCCCTTACTCTTTTGTCTTCCAGTGTCGTAAGGTGCATTTCCCGCAGCCTTTCCTCATACCTCATGCCTCTTAGTTCTGGGACTAGTCTAGTAGCATACCTTTGGACTTTTTCCAGCTTCGTCATGTGCTTGACAAGGTACGGGCTCCATGCTGGGGCCGCATACTCCAGGATTGGCCTTAAATATGTGGTGTACAAGATTCTGAATGATTCCTTACACAGGTTCCTGAACGCCGTTCTGATGTTAGCCAGCCTCGCATATGCTGCAGACGTTATTCTCTTTATGTGGGCTTCAGGAGACAGGTTTGGTGTGATATCAACTCCTAGATCTTTCTCTCTGTCTGTTTCATTAAATACTTCTTCTCCTATTCTGTATCCTGTGCCTGGCCTCCTGTTTCCACTGCCTAGTTTCATTACTTTGCATTTACTCGGGTTGAACTTCAACAGCCATTTGTTGGACCATTCACTCAGTCTGTCTAGGTCATCTTGTAGCCTCCTACTATCATCCTCTGTTTCAATTCTCCTCATAATTTTTGCATCGTCGGCAAACATTGAGAGGAACGAATCTATACCCTCTGGGAGATCATTTACATATACCAGAAACAGTATAGATCCAAGGACTGACCCCTGCAGGACTCCACTTGTGACGTCTCGCCAATCTGAGACCTCACCCCTCACACAGACTCGTTGTCTCCTGTTGCTTAGGTATTCCTCTATCCACCGGAGAACTTTCCCTTTCACTCCAGCCTGCATCTCCAGCTTTTTCACTAGACTCTTGTGTGGCACTGTTTCAAAGGCTTTCTGACAATCCAAAAATATGCAGTCTGCCCACCCTTCTCTTTCTTGCCTTATTTTTGTTGCCTGGTCGAGAATTCAAGTAACCCTGTGAGGCAGGACCTGCCATCCCTGAACCCATGTTGATGCTGTGTTACAAAGTTCCTTCGCTCCAGATGCTCCACTATTTTTTTCGCACAATCTTCTCCATCAGCTTGCATGGTATGCAGGTTAGGGACACTGGCCTGTAGTTCAGTGCCTCCTATCTATACCCTTTCTTGTATATCGGGACTACGTTAGCTGCTTTACAAATATCTGGCAGTTCCCCTGTTGCCAGTGATTTGTTATACACTATGGAGAGTGGTAGGCACAGTTCTCTTGCTCCTTCCTTTAGAACCCAAGGGGAGATTTCATCTGAGTCTATAGCCTTCGTCACATCCAACTCTAGTAAACACTTCCTTACTTCCCCACTGGTATTCGCAAACTCTTCCAGTGATTCCTGGTTAGCAATTCCCTCACTTACCTCTGGAATTTCTCCTTGCTCTAAGGTGAAGACCTCCTGGAATTTCTTATTCAATTCCTGTGTGTGTGTACTCACCTACTCACCTAGTACTCACCTAGTTGTGCTTGCGGGGGTTGAGCTCTGGCTCTTTGGTCCCGCCTCTCAACCGTCAATCAACAGGTGTACAGATTCCTGAGCCTATTGGGCTCTATCATATCTGCACTTGAAACTGTGTATAGAGTCAGCCTCCACCACATCACTTCCTAATGCATTCCATTTGTCAACTACTCTGTGTTTGTGTGTGTGTGTGTGTGTACTCACCTAGTTGTGCTTGCGGGGGTTGAGCTCTGGCTCTTTGGTCCCGCCTCTCAACCGTCAATCAACAGGTGTACAGGTTCCTGAACCTATTGGGCTCTATCATATCTACACTTGAAACTGTGTATGGAGTCAGCCTCCACCACATCACTTCCTAATGTATTCCCTTTGTCAACCACTCTGACACTAAAAAAGTTCTTTCTAATATCTCTGTGGCTCATTTGGGCACTCAGTTTCCACCTGTGTCCCCTAGTGCGTGTGCCCCTTGTGTTAAATAGCCTATCTTTATCAACCCTGTCGATTCCCTTGAGAATCTTGAATGTGGTGATCATGTCCCCCCTAACTCTTCTGTCTTCCAACGAAGTGAGGTTCAATTCCCGTAGTCTCTCCTCGTAGCTCATACCTCTCAGCTCGGGTACTAGTCTGGTGGCAAACCTTTGAACCTTTTCCAGTTTAGTCTTATGCTTGACTAGATATGGACTCCATGCTGGAGCCGCATACTCCAGGATTGGTCTGACATATGTGGTATATAATGTTCTGAAAGATTCCTTACACATGTTTCTAAAGGCCGTTCTTATGTTAGCCAACCTGGCATATGCTGCTGATGTTATCCTCTTGATATGAGCTTCAGGGGACAGGTCTGGCGTGATATCAACCCCCAGGTCTTTCTCTCTCTCTGACTCTTGAAGTATTTCATCTCCCAAGTGATACCTTGTATCTGGTCTCCTGCTTCCTACTCCTATCTTCATTACATTACATTTGCTTGGGTTAAACTCTAACATCCAATTGTTCGACCATTCCTGCAGCTTGTCCAGGTCTTCTTGAAGCCTCAAGCTGTCCTCCTCTGTCTTAATCCTTCTCATAATTTTGGCGTCGTCAGCAAACATTGAGAGGAATGAGTCTATTCCCTCTGGGAGATCATTTACGTATATCAGAAACAGGATAGGTCCAAGCACAGAGCCCTGTGGGAATCCACTGGTGACTTCCCGCCATTCTGAGGTCTCACCCCTCACTATAACTCTCTGCTTCCTATTGCTTAGGTACTCCCTTATCCACTGGAGCGCCCTACCAGTTACTCCTGCCTGTTTCTCCAGCTTATGCATCAACCTTTTATGGGGTACTGTGTCAAAGGCTTTCCGACAGTCCAAAAAAATGCAGTCCGCCCATCCTTCTCTTTCTTGCTTAATCTTTGTCACCTGATCATAGAATTCTATCAAGCCTGTAAGGCAAGATTTACCCTCCCTGAACCCATGTTGATGGGTTGTCATGAAGTCTCTTCTCTCCAGATGTGTTACTAGGTTTTTTCTCACAATCTTCTCCATCACCTTGCATGGTATACAAGTTAAGGACACTGGCCTGTAGTTCAGTGCCTCTTGTCTGTCACCCTTTTTAAATATTGGTACTACATTAGCAGTCTTCCATACTTCTGGTAGGTCTCCCGTTTCCAGTGACCTACTATACACTATGGAGAGTGGCAAGCTAAGTGCTCCTGCACACTCTTTCAATACCCATGGTGAGATTCCATCCGGCCCAACAACTTTTCTCACATCCAGCTCCAATAGGTGCTTCTTGACCTCATCTCTTGTAATTTCGAACCTTGCCATGGTCACCTGGTTTGCTGCCACCTCTCCTAGCACCGTGACTTCTCCCTGTTCTATTGTAAAGACCTACTGGAACCTATTGTTGAGTTCTTCACACACCTCTTTGTCATTCTCTGTGTACCTGTCCTCGCCCACCCTAAGTTTTTTCACCTGTTCCTTCAGTGTTGTCTTCCTCCTGATGTGACTGTGTAGTAGCTTTGGTTCGGTCTTGGCTTTATTAGCTATATCCTTTTCATACCTTTTCTCAGCTGCTCTTCTCACACTAACATACTCGTTCCTGGTTCTCTGGTATCTCTCTCTACTTTCTGGTGTTCTGTTATTACGGAAGTTCCTCCATGCCCTTTTGTTCAGCTCCTTTGCTTTCATACATTCCCTATTAAACCACGGATTCTTCCTTTGCTTCTCTGTTTTTTCCTGTTGGGCTGGGACAAACCTGCTTACAGCCTCCTGACATTTTTGGGTGACATAGTCCATCATGTCTTGTACAGACTTGGTTCCGAGTTCTGTGTCCCAATGTATATCCCATAGGAATTTATTCATCTCCTCGTAGTTTCCCTTTCGGTACGCCAGCCCTTTGTTTCCAAGTTCTTTTTTGGGGGTGATAATTCCTAGCTCAACCAGGTACTCAAAGCTCAATACACTATGATCACTCATTCCCAAGGGGGCTTCCAACTTAACTTCCCTTATATCCGACTCATTTAGGGTAAATATCAGATCAAGCAAGGCTGGTTCATCCCCTCCTCTCGTTCTTGTCGGTCCCTTGACGTGTTGACTTGTAAAGTTTCTTGTTGCCACATCCAGCAGCTTAGCTCTCCATGTGTCTGGTCCTCCATGTGGGTCTCTGTTCCCACAATCTATCTTTCCATGGTTGAAGTCTCCCATGATTAGTAGCCTGGATCCGTTCCTGCTAGCCACAGAAGCTGCTCTCTCTATTATATTGATGGTGGCCAAGTTGTTTCTATCATATTCCTGTCTGGGTCTTCTGACATTCGGTGGGGGGTATATATGACTACTACTATAATTTTCTGTCCTCCAGTTGCTATGGTGCCTGATATATAGTCACTGAAACCTTCACAGTTCTGAATTACCATCTCTTCGAAACTCCAACCTTCTCTTAGTAGCAAAGCTACACCACCTCCTCCTCTCCCTTCTCTCTCTTTCCTCACTACATAGTAGCCCTGTGGAAACACTGCGTTTGTTATGGTGTTTGTTAGCTTTGTTTCTGTGAGTGCTATTATGTCTGGGTTTTCTTCTAGTGCCCATTCTCCGAGTACACTTGTTTTATTAGTAATTCCATCTATGTTAGTGTACATTTCCTTGAAGCTCACTTTCTTCAGTTCATTTTCTTGTCCCTTTCTTGGCGAGCAGTCTGCTGGTGTGGGAAGCTTTTCAGTGGGTGAGATGATCTGTGAGGTGGTTTGCAGGGTTTCAGGGGAGTTTGGGGTGAGGGGTGGGGGTTTCATGGAAGGGGGGGACAGGTAGGGTGTGGGTTAAGGAGATAGGGGGGACATGGAGGATACGGGGTGAGGGGGGGAGGAGGGATAGGGAGGGTATGGGATGAAGGGGGAGGGGGGACAGGGGGGAAAGGTGGGAGGGGGGACATGATGGAAATGGGGAAGGGATGACAGGGTAAGAATGGGGTGGGGGGGGGAGGGAGGGTTGGGTGGGGGCAGGTAGGGTGAGGGGAAGGGAGGGTTTCTATGCAGAGGGGGCGGTGGGGTTGCCCTCCCCTCTGGTGTTGCTGGGGTGCTGGTTTTGGGTTCGCCTCTTGTCTCTAGGACTGTTGTGTTGGGGGCTGAGATTTCCTGGTTTGCTTCTCCCTCCCTGCGCTTCCTCCTTGCCTCTGCTGCCCTGGCTCTCTCCTCCTTCGTCCTGTCCCTCTGCAGGAATACTTTCTTGTATCCCTCCACATGCTGCAGTCGACTCTTCCTTTCGAGAATATCCTCCTTCGTGGTTTCGTTTGTAAACACCACCTTTACAAGTCGGTTTCTGTCCTTGTTGTACCAGCCCAACCTGAAAACCTTCTCAATGTTTCTTTCAGCCCCTTCCATCTGTAACCCCTTCAGTAGCCCCTGTACTGCTTCTCTATCCTTGCTATTCCATTCTTGCCTGTTGGATCCATCCTGTTCTTTTATCTTGAGGTTATCTTGAGATGATTTCGGGGCTTTTTTTTTTTTTTTAGTGTCCCCGCGGCCCGGTCCTCGACCAGGCCTCCACCCCCAGGAAGCAGCCCGTGACAGCTGACTAACTCCCAGGTACCTATTTACTGCTAGGTAACAGGGGCATTCAGGGTGAAAGAAACTTTGCCCATTTGTTTCTGCCTCGTGCGGGAATCGAACCCGCGCCACAGAATTACGAGTCCTGCGCGCTATCCACCAGGCTACGAGGCTCCAGTTTATGCCTACAACTACCACTGATCTTTTTCTCTCCAGCAGCTGAGTGGTGCATCTTGCTGCTTCCTGTGAGTTGGCTGCTTGCATTGCTACCTCCCTCACTGTGTCCATTGCTTCTGAGCTCTTTTTCAGTATGTCTGCAAATGTTTCAGGTACAGAGGCATTTCCTTCCAATGTAACATTCCCACCTTCCCTTTGGATGATAATCTGATGCTCGGTCTTTTTATTTTTTTCTGTGAGGGATTTGATCTCCTCTCTTGCTGATGTCAGCTCACTTTGCAGGTTGTTAATTGTAATCCTCATTTCCTGCATCTCCTTCCTGAATCCCTCCAGAACTTGGGTTAACATGTCCCTCGTTTGATCAATTTGGCTGTTCCCTGTGTCCCTGTTGCGTCCACCTGCCATGTTGCCCTTGTCAAGAGAGAGAGAGCAAGAGAGAGAGCAAGAATAGTCCTAGTGTGAGTGGGTGTGGTGGGGGGGGGGGAGTGTTTTGGGGGAGTGGGAGTGGTGGTGGTGGGGGGAGAGTGTGTTGGGAGAGTGAGATGGGGGGTTAAGAGATGGGTAAGGTGTAGTCTTCAGATTACGGCGGGTGGGGGAGGATTAGCGGCTTATCTGGGTTCCCAGTGAGCTCACAGTTGCTGTCCCTGTTACCTGTCTACCACGATTGTATTATTACGATTGTATTATTGAATGGAATGCAATGGTGTCTATGATATGATATTATATAAACTTTGTACACTGTTGGAGACTTATGAGAGACACTTACCAGTTAGCCCCCCACAAGCACTCTAGGTGAATACACGGCGTGTCGTCGGTAATCCTGTGAGGTCTTCAGGTCTCCACTTGTGTCCCGGCTGATGCGACTGATGCTTCCTCAAGAAGTCGATATTCACTAGCTATCTTCTCTAAATTCACTAAAATAATTCACCACGAGATGTGATCAATGTGATGCATAACAATGCCACTGTTCAATTTACACTGTCCCGATTCTCACCGCACAGTACACCTGCTCCCTTGAACCCTATTGTTCCCTCGGTTAACGCGACCGCTGACCCTACACGTCTGCTCACGATCAAAGCTGACCCAAGACTGTGTGTGTGTATGTGTGTGTGTGTGTGTGTGTGTGTGTGTGTGTGTGTGTGTGTGTGTGTGTGTGTGTGTGTGTGTGTGTGTGTGTGTGTGTGTGTGTGTGTGTGTGTGTGTGTGTGTGTACTCACCTAGTTGTACTCACCTAGTTGTGTCTGCAGGATCGAGCATTGCCTCTTGGATCCCGCCATTCAAGCATCGGTTGTTTGCAGCAATGACTCCTGTCCCATTTCCCTATCATACCTGGTTTTAAAATTATGAATAGTTTTTGCTTCCACAACCTGTTCCTGAAGTGTATTCCATTTTCCCACTACTCTCACGCTAAAAGAAAACTTCCTAACATCTCTGTGACTCATCTGAGTTTCAAGCTTCCATCCATGTCCCCTCGTTCTGTTACTATTCCGTGTGAACATTTCGTCTATGTCCACTCTGTCAATCCCTCTGAGTATCTTATATGTTCCTATGATGTCCCCCTTTCCCTTCTTCTTTCTAGTGTCGTAAGGCACAGTTCCCTCAGGCGCTCCTCATACCCCATCCCTCGTAGCTCTGGGACGAGTCTCGTTGCAAACCTCTGAACCTTTTCCAGTTTCATTATATGCTTCTTCAGATGGGGACTCCATGATGAGGCGGCATACTCTAAGACTGGCCTCACGTAGGCAGTGTAAAGCGCCCTAAATGCCTCCTTACTTAGGTTTCTGAATGATGTTCTAACTTTTGCCAGTGTAGAGTACGCTGCTGTCGTTATCCTATTTATATGTGCCTCAGGAGATAGATTAGGTGTTACGTCCACTGTTGTAATCCACAAGTTAGTAGGAATTATTAGCTAGAGGATCATTACTACAACACTTAACGAATGATGATTGGAAGTACATGTTAAGTAGACAGACTATGGATCACATATCTAAGAAAGGTCAATGGATTAAGACCGAAGCTGTTTAGCCAAATTAATAATTCCAGGAAAGAGGAATTATTCTTCGTCAGGCTTCTAGGATCAAGGTTACCGCTCTAGGGATAAGGTTAATCGGATTATACCTTCCTTGAGAGGCGTGGTGAATGTTTGAGGCCATGGTTGGCTAAAGTCAGTCTGATTGTGGGAGGTGAACTGAGAAGTCCTCTGGGTCTCCGTTTGTAGCAGACAGCTATGCGAGAACCTGATGTGATCTTAGTGACCAAGTTAAGTCTGCAGTATGTGAGTATTGAATGAAAGACTAACCGGGTGTGGAGCGTTGTAGTAATCATTCCGTATTAGGGACTTAGGCGGAAGTTACGAGTGTGGGTGGTGATCGCGGAGGTCAAGTGGTCTATGGGTATTGGAAGTGTATTGACCTAATAGAGTATGTTAATATATTATTATTTGTCAGAGTCTATTCTTTGTAATTAAATGACAAAACCCGACGGCCTTTAAATACCTTCCATATGTTCACTCATTGTGTTCCAGTACAAACCTGGTGGTACGCCTCAAGGGTCTGGTGTGTGTAGGAGTATAGGTGGTAGTAACGGTTGTTGAGGCAAGGTGTTATGTGTTGTGTAATCGCTGTGTTCGGAATGAACCGGGGTTCAGCGTCACGGCATATTTGGTGGCAGCGCAAACAGGTTTTGGAACACTTTGAGAGATGAAGGAAGTGTGTTACTGGTTTAGTTGGTCAGGGAATGTTCGTGAATTGGTAGACGTCGGGGTTGTGCTCAGGACGGTGGATATTGGAGTGAGGAAGGGAAGGTGTGTGGGCCAGTGTGTGGCCATAGTGGGGTGTGGGGCCAAGGTGTGTGGCCAAGTGGAGTGGCCACGTTGTGCGGCAGGGAAAGGCCTCCTAAGGGGTGGAAACAGTAGTGTGGGGAACTGATAAGTGACGTTGTTAATGGTGGCTTAAAATTATAAGTGATTCTAGTGAGATTAAGGGAATAAGGCCAAGTAAGGTTACTGTACGGCAAAACGTCAAGCTGGTTCATACACGAGCACATAAGGGGCGAGTAGCCATGACGGGTACGGGTAGTAATAGGGGCGCCAGTGGCCAGGCCACGAGTAATGTCGGTCAGGGTGAGAGTGGTGATAACTCGGCGGCGTTGCTTACAGCGCAGGCGGCAGCGTCAGAGACAATTGGGCAGGTTGCACAGTGGTTGAAAAATGTGTTGAGCACGCATGAGACGACTAATGCACGACCTAAGGTATATGGCGACATACCCACGTTTTGGGGCGCCAAACGGGATCCGAAAGGTCAGTTCCTGACGGATATTAGAACATTTTTTTTTTGCTCTAGAGAAGGCGACTAGTGTGGGGTCATGGTCAGATCAGGCAAAGATTGCATTGGCATATTCCAAGGTGAAAGGGGAAGCAAAGACCCTGCTCAACTCGGCGGAAATTAGAGAAATAAATAGTTATAGCGTGTTTAAGCAGGAACTGATAGATCATTACGATGTGCAGCACGATGCAGTAGAACTAAAGGCTCAGTTAGCTGCACTTAAACGAGAACCAGGGGAACAATTAAAGGCGTTTGGCCATAGAATAAGACTCTTGGGTGATGTGATTGAGCGGACGGAAACGCAGTTCACGGGGGTAGTAAGAGATTCTATGCAATTTTTTCGGTGCATTCCCGCGGGAAAGTGCGTTACACTGCAGGGAAGCTAAGTCTTTTAAGGAAGCGGTGAAACATGCAGTGTTTTGGGCGGAGAATAGCCCGACACATAAATTGACAGAGGATGACATTTTCAAGGAAGTGTCCCCTAAGGAACAGGCAAATCTTGCAGACACGCAAGAGAGACAGGCTCAGCTCTGGGCCCCAGTAGCTCAGCCAGTGGAGGATGGACCCGCGGCGGGGGTCACACATTCCAAGGGCAAGGGGCGAGGTGCTCCTCGACGTTACAATAATAAGGGCTGGGAGCCAAGGGTGTTCCAGGGACACAATACGAGTGGGGTGTCGTGGGGACCCCATCAGGGTACTCGTGGGCAGCGAGGAGGCTATAATCAAGGGGCACGTGGAGGCAGGTTCACTCCTGCTCCACCACGATACACGCCTGCTCAGGGAGCAACAGGAATGTACCACCAGAACCAGGGTACCGGTAGAGGGTATCCCCGGGGAACGGAGTACACTGCAGGTAAACACGAGCCAGAACGACCTAAGCAGACCAAAGTGTGTAAGCTGTGTGGTGACGGTGGTCACTTGGCCTGGCAGTGTAAGCTTTTTGTTCCGCCTAATTACCCAGTGTGTACAGTAGGGGGTGGCGGACAGTGGTTGTGTACCGTCGGGTCGGGTCATCCCATAAAGGTGCATTTACGGTTAAAGGGCACTATCTATACGGCCTTGGTGGACACCGGTGCTTCCGTGTCTATCATGAGTCGTAGCGTGTTAGGATCAGACGTCAGGCTGATACCTAACAACAGGAGATTAACGGCGGTGGGGGATAATGCGTTGTGGGTGTTGGGTGAGACAACTGGATTTCCAGCTAGAAGATAGATGGTTTAAACATAGTTTTGTAGTAATACAGGATATAGGGCTGAAACATACCAACATTATCTTGGGAATTGATTTCCTCGAAAAATACTCATGTACCATAGCGTTCAGCGCAAGGGGGAATAAATTGGTATGTGGGGGTCAAGCGGTAGACGTTAACAAGGTGAGGAGTAGAGAAGGAGTAGCAGTAGTGAGGGGTAACTGTGGTAACTCGGCTGGGGACCAGAATATACAGTGGGCAGTCACGGTACCCAAGGATGTCACCATTCCGGGAGAAGCATCCTTAGTGATTAAAATGGCATGTAAAGCCAAGGGAGTAGACGTTGTGCAAATTGAGCCATTGGATAATCCAGCAGGGTTGGTGATAATGGAGACTATTGAAGACATAAATGAAGGGGTAATTCGGTTGAGGGTTTTGAATCCCTCTCGCTTGCCAGTCACCTTGAGTAAGCATGCACAGGTAGCGTGGGGGCACCCTGTGGAGGAGATTATTGTAGCCATGTCAGTAAGTCAGAGTGAGAGCGATGAGGATAGAATGGATAAATTGATGGGAATAGTGGATAGGATGTCCATGGAAAGAGAGGTTAAGGAAGCCTTAAGGGGTTTAGTCAGGGAGTTCCCGGATGTTTTTGCGTTGAGAGGGGAACCCCCAGGGTGCATTACTCAAGGAGCACATAGGATTGACGTAGAGGGCGCACATCCAGTATATACGAGAGCATATAACATACCAGTGGCACACCAGAGGGAGGTGAAAGAGGAGATAAGCCAGCTAAGGGAGCATGATATCATTGAACCATCCAGTTAACCGTGGCACAGCCCTCTCGTAGTAGTCAGGAAAAAGAATGGGGGATTGAGGTTATGCGTTGATTTCCGCAGAATAAACAAGCTGACGAAAGACGAAGCATACCCATTACCTAACATACAGGACACATTGACACACTTGAAGGGTACACAATATTTTACCACATTAGACCTGCTCAGTGGGTATCACCAGATACCGCTGGAGGAAGAGTCGAGGGAAATCACAGCGTTTAGTGCGTGCAACGAGCTCTGGCAATATAAACGACTTCCTTTCGGGTTGAAGTCAGCACCTGCTGTGTTCAGTAGGCTAATGATGAGTGTATTATCGGGGTTGATAGGTCCCACAGCGTTGCTGTACCTCGATGACGTAATCGTGCTGGGAAAGTCATTAGAGGAGCACATGCATAATTTGAGGAAACTCTTGCTAAGGCTGAGGTCACACAACCTCAAAGTGAATTTCGAAAAATGCATTTTTTTTTGGAGAATCGGTAACATTCCTGGGTCATACAGTGGGCCGGATGGGTATCAGTCCATTGCCAGATAAAACCAGGGATATTCAAGAGTTCCCAGTTCCACAGAACAAGAAAGAGTGCAAATCTTTCCTGGGGTTGGTTAGCTATTATCGGCGATTTATTAAAGATTTTTCAAAAATTGCAAGACCATTACATCAGATCAGTGGACTTGCAGAGTTCGTGTGGGGAAAGAAACAACAGCAGGCGTTCCAGGTACTGAGGGCTGCTGTCAGCTCTCGCAGTATCTTGGCGCACCCAGATTTTAGCAAACCGTTTCTGGTGTATGCGGATGCTTCTGGCGCAGCGATAGGTGGTGTGGTAGCTCAGGTGGGTGAGCGAGGACGGGAGCGTCCCATTGCATTTTGTTCACGAGTACTATGTCCTGCAGAGAGGAACTATAGTACGATTGAGAGGGAAGCGCTAGCGATCACATTCATATTACAACGGAACCGGTACATCTTGCTTGGACATGAAATTTGGCTCAGAAGCGATCACAAACCCCTTAAGTATGTGTTCGAGTCCAAGGAGCCTTGTCAGCGACTGGCACGGTGGGTTACCTCGCTCTCAGAGTTTAACATTACAAACTTTGAACATGTACCAGGGAAAAGCAATGTGGTCGCTGACGCGTTGTCAAGGTGTCACAATGTACCAGTGGTGAGTGAAAAGGGGGAGGAAGATGTGTCGTGGAATGTGAGGGAGTTGATACGGAGTCAGGAAGGTCACCCCCTGTGGGGGGAGGTAAGGAAGTTTTTGAGGGGTCAGCGTGCGGAGTTGAGGAAGTCACTTCCAGCACCAGTGGATGAGTTTGTGGTTGAAGATGAGGTGGTGTATCATCTTGGTAAGGTTTCGGGTTTACGGTCTGAACCAGTATACCAGGCAGTCTTGGCACCGGAGTTCCAGAGGACTGCAATGTATCTGTGTCATAACATCCCAGCAGCAGGCCATGGAGGGGAGTCCAAGACGTTGCAGAGGGCACGTCAAAGGTTTTATTGGCCATCCATGGGTAAAGATATCAAGGTCTATGTAGCCTCTTGTGACAGTTGTCTGAGGTACAAGCCACATAGGTTGGGGGCGGAACCTTTGCGTAGGTGGCCGGATGTGAGTACTCCCTTCGAGAGAGTACAAATAGATCTCATTGGGCCGCTACCACAAGCTCATTCAGGGGCGAGGTACATATTTGTAGCAGTGGATGCACTCACACGGTTCACTGTGGTGAGTGCACTCCGTTCTAAGTCGGCAGAGAATGTGACCCAGGCCATGGTGGAAAGTGTGTTAACCAGGTTTGGGGCTCCTCAACAAGTTGTGTCAGACCAAGGGTCAGAGTTTATCAATCAAGTATTTCAAAGCATCGCGAGTGTGTATCAATTCAAACATACTCCAGTGCTGGCATATCGACCATCGGCGAATGGTTTGGTTGAAAGACACAATGCTGAAGTAATCAGTATTCTGCGGCATTTGGCTGCAGATGATGTGCTTGCATGGGGTCAGAGTTTGTCGATGGTGGAGTCGGCGCTCAACACGGCGTTCAATAGGTCGGTGGGAGAAACCCCGCATTTTTTGTTGCATGGGTTCGATCCCCGACTTCCGTTCACGACGTTCACAAGCAAGCAACCGCCATGCTATGCGTTAGACTTCAAAAGTGTTGTCTGTAGGCGAGCAACCAAGGCATTTGACTTGGTGAAACTACATTTAAGAAAGTCGACAGAGGTAGCAGAGGCATATTATAATGCGCGGAACAAGGTCCAAGCAAAGGTGATCAATGAAGGTGATAGGGTATTCGTGAAGCAGATGCACGGTCAGGCAGAAGGTAAGTTGGCACCCAAGTTTGTGGGGCCATGTCGGGTAATTAGCAAAAAGAATGCAGAAGTGAAGGTTAAGGTGCTAAACACAGGGCATGTGTTCTCCTGTCACCCAGATCGCGTCTATACACTGACCGGTCAGGCAAGTGAGGAGTCATACCCTACGGGGAGTGTGCCAGGGCAGAGCACACCAGCGGCTGAGAACATAGGTAGGGGTACGAGGAGTTGGCAATCAAGGGTAGATAACACAGAACAGCCTTCGCAGGACCGGGGCAAGGTCCACGGTGACACATCGCTATCCGACCCGCTCTCGTGGGGTCATGAACACAGAAGGAGCATAGTATGTACTGTAGAGTAGTGCATGGGCATGGTAGTTTTTGTAGAGTGTGGGGTAGTGTGTAGAGTGTGGTGTTGAGTGGTGCATGGGCATGGTAGTTTTTGTAGAGTGTGGGGTAGTGTGTAGAGTGTGGTGTTGAGTGGTGCATGGGCATGGTAGTTTTGTAGAGTGTGGGGTAGCGTGTAGAGTGTGGTGTTGAGTGGTGCATGGGCATGGTAGTTTTTGTAGAGTGTGGGGTAGCGTGTAGAGTGTTGTGTAGAGTAGCATGTGTAGTGGGTGGTGTAGTGTTGTGGCGTTTGGACGCCTGGTATGGAGTGTGGTGTTGTGGAGTGCATAGCGGCACAGGAGGCCAGGTGATGGTGGGTACGGTGAGTATCGGTGTAATGAGGTCAGGTGCGTCAGGACGCAGAGCCTGGCTGTTGAGAGACGTGGTGTTATAATGAGGTCATCAGTGGTTGGGTTGACCAGAGGTGATGGTGTGTCGGAGTGGGTAAGTCTTATGGATAAGATTACAATGTAGAATTTCAAAATTTCAGGTGTTGGTGGTTGCAGTGGGCGAGCCAAGTAGATATACTAATTTCTCATTAATTAAGTTGTTACAGGAATCTCGCTAGAAGCGAGCCAGTGGCAGTATGATGCTTTAGTGACATTAGTTGTGAAATGATTTTAATGTGGTATTTATTGTGATAATGTATGTGTATGTATATACTGTATGTGTATGTATAAACTGTATATTACCTCATCGGCACCATTACTGAGTGTTAGGCTTGAGTAGGTCCCCCGGGATCATGTCACAGAGCTTCAGGTAGAGTAGAAGGGAAGCTATGAGGCTACATTCAGTAATTCTAGAAAAAAAAGGGGGAGGAAGTGAAGCCAACGTGACGTTATAGGCGAAATTCGCCCCCTGACAACAAAGCAGGGATAAGGGCCAGCTGCAATGGTTTTGCAGCTGCGCTCAGGCTATATACGGGGAGAGAGTAAGGAGCCGAGGGGGTTATGTAATAATGGGATCGAGCCAGGGAGCTCCGAGGGAATATTTTGCAGGTACAGCGGTCGGGAAGGTGTGAATACAGGTGGACACACTCTGGGCGGATGGGCCTAGAGTAATGTGCTACAGCTGTGGTGAGCACAGCAAGGAAGGATGACCAGAGAGCTGTGAGGTATCTACAGCGTTCTGGGATTGGTGCCCTGGAACGAGACGTCAGCACAGACCCGAGGGAACATGACCCTGGGGTAGGAATCTCCGTTGCTCTGGAGGCCAGGATCACGTTAGCTCAGAGCAACGATGGGACATTGACAACATTCACCAGGCTGGACAGCCTGGGTTTTGTCTGGGTCATGGAGGATCTATGACCTAGCAACCATGGGACACGAAGACAAGAGAAGTGATGCTGCCAATTGTGGAGGAGGCCAGTGAAACATTGTGTGATCATTGTAAGCCCTTATGTCAACAGTACAGGGCAAGATGTTAAATTATTATTAACTTGTTACTAAGGATGAAGAACCTTAGATATATATGTGTTGTGTATATATTAATGACTAGTGTCATTTCTGTTTAAGTGCCAGCATTCTGGTCCATGTAATTTTATGGTTATGTTTGTATGTAATTATATGTCAGCAGTTTAGGTATATGTGCATTGTTGGAGATGGGAAAAATATTTACAGACTATTTTACCTGTACTATGATGTGAATATAATGTATATGTTGGAGAAGTGTTATGAGTCATGTCGGGGAAAATTTTAATTTATTTCATCGTGTGTATGATGAACTTATTGGATGATTTTTTAGTTGTACATATATGGTGGGTGCATCCTCCAGGTCCTTGCACTAATGGAACCATTGCAATGATGCATATGGGGACATATGCGTGTTTAAGGAGGGGAGTGGTGTTGTAATCCACAAGTTAGTAGGAATTATTAGCTAGAGGATC
>NC_091181.1:6267257-6277257 GCF_040958095.1 Procambarus clarkii | reverse complement strand
CAGATTCCTGAGCCTATCGGGCTCTGTCATATCTACACTTGAAACTGTGTATGGAGTGAGCCTCCACCACATCACCCCCTAATGCATTCCATTTGTCAACCACTCTGACAATAAAAAAGTTCTTTCTAATATCTCTGTGGCTCATTTGGGCACTCAGTTTCCACCTGTGTCCCCTTGTGCGTGTTCCCCTTGTGTTAAATAGACTGTCTTTATCTACCCTATCAATCCCCTTCAGAATCTTGAATGTGGTGATCATGTCCCCCCTAACTCTTCTGTCTTCCAGCGAAGTGAGGTTTAATTCCCGTAGTCTCTCCTCGTAGCTCATACCTCTCAGCTCGGGTACTAGTCTGGTGGCAAACCTTTGAACCTTTTCCAGTTTAGTCTTATCCTTGACTAGCTATGGACTCCATGCTGGGGCTGCATACTCCAGGATTGGCCTGACATATGTGGTATACAAAGTTCTGAATGATTCTTTACACAAGTTTCTGAATGCCGTTCGTATGTTGGCCAGCCTGGCATATGCCGCTGATGTTATCCGCTTGATATGTGCTGCAGGAGACAGGTCTGGCGTGATATCAACCCCCAAGTCTTTTTCCTTCTCTGACTCCTGAAGAATTTCCTCTCCCAGATGATTCCTTGTATCTGGCCTCCAGCTCCCTACACCTATCTTCACTACATTACATTTGGTTGGGTTAAACTCTAACAACCATTTGTTCGACCATTCCTTCAGCTTGTCTAGGTCTTCTTGAAGCCTCAAACAGTCCTCTTCTGTTTTAATCCTTCTCATAATTTTAGCATCGTCCGCAAACATCGAGAGAAATGAATCGATACCCTCCGGGAGATCATTTACATATATCAGAAACAAGATAGGACCGAGTACAGAGCCCTGTGGGACTCCACTGGTGACTTCACGCCAATCGGAGGTCTCACCCCTCACCGTAACTCTCTGCTTCCTATTGCTTAGATACTCCCTTATCCACTGGAGCACCTTACCAGCGACACCTGCCTGTCTCTCCAGCTTATGTACCAGCCTCTTATGCGGTACTGTGTCAAAGGCTTTCCGACAATCTAAGAAAATGCAGTCCGCCCAGCCCTCTCTTTCTTGCTTAATCTGTGTCACCTGATCGTAGAATTCTATCAAGCCTGTAAGGCAAGATTTACCCTCCCTGAATCCATGTTGGCGATTTGTCACGAAGTCCCTTCTCTCCAGATGTGGTACCAGGTTTTTTCTCACGATCTTCTCCATCACCTTGCATGGTATACAAGTCAAGGACACTGGCCTGTAGTTCAGTGCCTCTTGTCTGTCGCCCTTTTTGTATATTGGGACCACATTCGCCGTCTTCCATATTTCTGGTAGGTCTCCCGTCTCTAGTGACTTACTATACACTATGGAGAGTGGCAAGCAAAGTGCCTCTGCACACTCTTTCAGTACCCATGGTGAGATCCCATCTGGACCAACAGCCTTTCTAACATCCAGATCCAGCAGGTGTCTCTTGACCTCCTCTCTCGTAATTTCGAACTCCTCCAAGGCCGCCTGGTTTACCTCCCTTTCTCCTAGCACAGTGACCTCACCCTGTTCTATTGTGAAGACCTCCTGGAACCTCTTGTTGAGTTCCTCACACACCTCTCTGTCATTCTCTGTATACCTGTCCTCGCCTGTTCTAAGTTTCAATACCTGTTCTTTCACTGTTGTTTTCCTTCTGATGTGACTGTGGAGTAGCTTTGGTTCGGTCTTGGCTTTGTTTGCTATATCATTTTCAAAATTTTTCTCTGCTTCTCTTCTCACCCTGACGTACTCATTCCTGGTTCTCTGGTATCTCTCTCTGCTTTCTGGTGTTCTGTTATTCCGGAAGTTCCTCCACGCTTTTTTGTTCAGTTTCTTCGCTTCCATACATGCCCTATTATACCATGGATTCTTCTGTTGCTTCTCGGATTTGTCCCTTTGGGCCGGGATGAACCTGTTTACTGCCTCCTGACACTTTTGGGCAACATAGTCCATCACACCCTGTACAGACTTGTCTCTGAGGTCTGTGTCCCAAGGTATTTCACTTAGGAAACTTCTCATCTGTTCATAATTCCCCTTTCGGTATGCCAGCCTTTCGATTCCTAGTTCTTTTTGGGGGGAGATAAGTCCTAGCTCTACCAGGTACTCAAAGTTCAATACACTGTGGTCACTCATTCGCAAGGGCGCTTCCATCTTAACTTCCCTTATATCCCACTCATCTAGGGTAAATATCAAATCAAGCATTGCTGGTTCATCTTCTCCTCTCATTCTTGTTGGTTCTTTGGTGTGCTGGCTTAGAAAGTTTCTTGTTGCCACGTCCAGCAGCTTAGCTCTCCATGTTTCTGGTCCTCCATGCCGGTCTCTGTTCTTCCAATCTATCTTCCCATGGTTGAAGTCTCCCATAATTAGTAGTCCAGATCCATTCCTGCTAGCAACAGAAGCTGCTCTTTCTATTATGTTAATGGTGGCCATGTTGTTTCTATCATATTCCTGTCTAGGTCTTCTGTCATTTGGTGGTGGATTATATATGACTGCGACTATAATTTTTTTCCCTCCATTTGTTACAGTACCTGCTATGTAGTCACTGAAACCTTCACAGCCCTGAATATCCATCTCCTCAAAATCCCAGCCTTTTCTTACCAGCAGAGCTACACCACCCCCACCTCTTCCTTCCCTCTCTTTCCTCATAACATAATAGTCCTGTGGGAACACTGCATTTGTTATCGTTTTCGTGATCTTTGTTTCTGTGAGGGCTATTATGTCCGGGTTTTCCTCTAGTACCAGTTCTCCAAGCTCATTTGCTTTATTTGTAATTCCATCTATGTTAGTGTACATCGCTTTGAGGCTCACTTTCTTCTGTCCCTTCTCAAATCGCCTCCTTGGTGAGTGTTCTGCTGGTGGGGGAGGCTGTTCCATGGGTGTGAGGACCTGTGAGGTGGATAACAGGGTCTCAGAGGATACTGGGATGAGGGGCGGGGGATCCAGTGAAGGGGGAGGGACAGGGAGGGTATGGGGTGAAAGGGGAGGGAGGACGGGAAGGAAAGGGGGGGAGGGAGGACTCGGGAGGAGGGGAGGGGTAGAAGGGTGGGGATTGGGTGTGGGGGAAGGGAGATTTGGCTTAACATTTGAGTGGGGGCAGGGAGGGTTTGGGGTAGGGGGGTTTTCTATGCAGAGGAGGGAGGCGGGGTTGTCCTCCCTTCTGGTGTTACTGGGTAGCTGGTTGTGGGTTCCCCCCTCGCCTCTGGGGGTGTTGTGTTGGGAGCTGTGACTTCCTGGTTTTCCCCTCTCGCCCTGCGCCTCTTCCTTGCTTCTGCCGCCACGGCTCTCTCCTCCCTTGTCATGTCTCTCTGGAGGAATACATTTTTTAATTTTCCCACGTTTTTCAGGGAGCTCTTCCTTGATAGGATCTTCTCCTTTGTGTTCTCGTTTACAAACACTATCTTTATCATTCGGTCTCGGTCTTTGTTGTACTGGCCTAGCCTGAAAACCTTCTCAATGCTATGCTCAGCCCCTTCCATGTCTAGTGCCTTTAGTACTTCATTCACTGCTGCTTTGTCCTTGTCATTCCACTCTGTCCTATTAGATCCTTCCTGCTCCTTAATACCCACAGCAACCACTGATCTGTTCCTTTCCAGCAGTTGGCTAGTGGAGCGTGCCGCCTCCTGCGAGGTGGCTGCTTTCATGGCCACCTCCATCACTGCAGTCATTACTTCAGAGTTATTTTTTTTTAGTATTTCCGCAAATGTTGCTTTTATTGTGGCATTCTCATCCAGAAAACTATTACCACCTTCTCCCTGGGTGGTTTTCTGATTCTCAGCCTCGATACCATTCTCTTTGAGGGCTCTAATCTCCTCCTTTGCTGCTGTCAGCTCTCTTTTCAGGTTGCTTATTTCGTTCTTCATTTCCTGCATCATTTCTTGCATCTTACTCTTGATGTCCTCCAGAAACTGGGCGAACATCTCCTTCATCTCGTCACCTTGGCTCTTTCCTGTTCCCCTGGGACCTCTGGTTGCCATGCTTGACCCTGTTGGGATGGGGGAGGGAGAGAGAGAGAGAGAGGAAGAGAGAGAGAAAGAGAGAGAGAGAAAGGGAGTGATAAAGGGAGAGATAAATGGGTGGGTGGGGGGGGGGGGTGGGATCCGACCCTTCCACTGAAGTAAGAAGAAAGTATAAGGGGACGGGGGGGAGGAGATGGGGAGAGAGGCGGGAGGGAGAGAGAGGAGAGGGAGAGAGTGGGTGAGGGAGAGAGCGGGTGAGGGAGAGAGCGGGTGAGGGAGAGAGCGGGTGAGGGAGAGAGGGGGGGGAGGTGTGTGTGTGTGTGTGGGCAGAGAGGGAAGGGGAAGGAAAGAGAGGGAGGGAGAGGGGGAGGGAGGGGGAAGGAAAGAGAGGGAGGGAGAGGGGGAGGGAGGGAGGGAGAGAGAGAGGGAGGGAGAGGGGGAGGGAGGGAGGGAGGGAGGGAGGGAGAGAGAGAGAGAGAGAGAGAGAGAGAGAGAGAGAGAGAGAGAGAGAGAGAGAGAGAGAGAGAGAGAGAGAGAGAGAGAGAGAGAGAGAGAGAGAGAGAGAGAGAGAGAGCAAGAGAGAGAGAGCAAGAGAGAGAGAGCAGGAGAGAGAGAGCAGGAGAGAGATAGTGGGAGAGAGGGAGAGTGGGGAGGGGAAGAGTGTGTGTATGGGCGATGCAGGGGACTGGGGGTGGGGGGGGCGGAGATGGCGACTAAGTCAGGTCAGGTCAGATGGTGGGGTCAAGAGGGGGGGGGGATAGTAAGGTCCTATTCCAGGTGTTGATGCCTTTTCCCCTGACTGAACAATTGTGTGTGTGTGTGTGTGTGCACGTGTGTGTGTGTGCACGTATGTGTGTGTCTGTTTTAGCGTGTGCACACTTGTGTGCGTGTATACGTACGTGGGCGGGCGTGCTTGTATGTGTCAAGATATCCCTTATGCGTTACCTCTGCCTAAATGAGCCACTCGGAGATTTTTAAATATATATGATATCCTGAACGAGAATTTGATAATCTTTTACCTCAATCTGTACACCTGATTAATTGACCAGAGAGGGGTACATACCAGTCTGCCTCCCGCTCACACAACCAGATGAGTAAGCGATGTATGATGACGATGGTTATCCGTCGTTGTCTCCCACTAGGTGATTCACTAAATGCTGGTAGATTGATGAGGTCGGTTCTTCTCTGTCTACACAAAGCTCTGGAGTCAGTCACTGTATCGTTATGTGACAGTTCATTAATTCACTGTACCACTGATCACAGTGTGTGTGTGTGTGTGTGTGTGTGTGTGTGTGTACTCACCTAATTGTACTCACCTAATTGTGCTTGCGGGGGTTGAGCTCTGGCTCTTTGGTCCCGCCTCTCAACCGTCAATCAACTGGTGTACAGATTCCTGAGCCTATTGGGCTCTATCATATCTACATTTGAAACTGTGTATGGAGTCAGCCTCCACCACATCACTTCCTAATGCATTCCATTTACTAACTACTCTGACACTGAAAAAGTTCTTTCTAACGTCTCTGTGGCTCATTTGGGTACTCAGCTTCCACCTGTGTCCCCTTGTTCGCGTCCCACCAGTGTTGAATAGTTCATCCTTGTTTACCCGGTCGATTCCCCTGAGGATTTTGTAGGTTGTGATCATGTCCCCCCTTACTCTTCTGTCTTCCAGTGTCGTAAGGTGCATTTCCCGCAGCCTTTCCTCATAACTCATGCCTCTTAGTTCTGGGACTAGTCTAGTAGCATACCTTTGGACTTTTTCCAGCTTCGTCTTGTGCTTGACAAGGTACGGGCTCCATGCTGGGGCTGCATACTCCAGGATTGGTCTTACATATGTGGTGTACAAGATTCTGAATGATTCCTTACACAGGTTCCTGAACGCCGTTCTGATGTTAGCCAGCCTCGCATATGCCGCAGACGTTATTCTCTTTATGTGGGCTTCAGGAGACAGGTTTGGTGTGATATCAACTCCTAGATCTTTCTCTCTGTCTGTTTCATTAAGTACTTCATCTATTCTGTATCCTGTGCCTAGCCTCCTGTTTCCACTGCCTAGTTTCATTACTTTGCATTTACTCGGGTTGAACTTCAACAGCCATTTGTTGGACCATTCACTCAGTCTATCCAGGTCATCTTGTAGCCTCCTACTATCATCCTCTGTTTCAATTCTCCTCATAATTTTTGCATCGTCGGCAAACATTGAGAGGAACGAATCTATACCCTCTGGGAGATCATTTACATATACCAGAAACAGTATAGGTCCAAGGACTGACCCCTGCGGGACTCCACTTGTGACGTCTCGCCAATCTGAGACCTCACCCCTCACACAGACTCGTTGTCTCCTGTTGCTTAGGTACTCCTCTATCCACCGGAGTACCTTCCCTCTCACTCCAGCCTGCATCTCCAACTTTCGCACTAGCCTCTTGTGTGGCACTGTATCAAAGGCTTTCTGACAAACCAAAAATATGCAGTCTGCCCACCCTTCTCTTTCTTGCCTTATTTTTGTTGCCTGGTCGTAGAATTCAAGTAACCCTGTGAGGCAGGACCTGCCATCCCTGAACCCATGTTGATGCTGTGTTACAAAGTTCCTTCGCTCCAGATGCTCCACTAGTTTTTTTCGCACAATCTTCTCCATCAGCTTGCATGGTATGCAGGTTAGGGACACTGGCCTGTAGTTCAGTGCCTCCTGTCTATCCCCTTTCTTGTATATCGGGACTACGTTAGCTGCTTTCCAAATATCTGGCAGTTCCCCTGTTGCCAGTGATTTGTTATACACTATGGAGAGTGGTAGGCACAGTTCTCTTGCTCCTTCCTTTAGAACCCAAGGGGAGATTTCATCTGGGCCTATAGCCTTCGTCACGTCCAACTCTAGTAAACACTTCCTTACTTCCCCACTGGTAATCTCAAACTCTTCCAGTGGTTCCTGGTTAGCTATTCCCTCACTTACCTCTGGAATTTCTCCTTGCTCTAAGGTGAAGACCTCCTGGAATTTCTTATTCAATTCCTCACACACTTCCTTGTCATTTGTAGTGAATCCTTCCGCCCCAATCCTTAATCTCATAACCTGTTCCTTTACTGTTGTTTTTCTCCTAATGTGGCTATGCAACAATTTAGGCTGAGTCTTTGCCTTGCTTGCGATGTCATTTTCGTATTGTCTTTCTGCCTCTCTTCTCATCCTGACATATTCATTCCTGGCATTCTGGTATCTTTCTCTGCTCTCCAGTGTCCTGTTATTCCTATAGTTTCTCCATGCCCTTTTACTTTGCTGCTTAGCTAGCCTACATCTTTGATTAAACCATGGGTTTCTCATCTTCATTTCTCTGTTTTCCTTTTGGACTGGGACAAACTTGTTTGCTGCGTCCTTGCACTTCTGCGTGATGTAATCCATCATATCTTGGGCCGTCTTTCCCCTGAGCTCTGTTTCCCATGCTATATCTGTTAGGAATTTTCTTATCCCCTCATAGTTTCCCTTTCGGTATGCTAACCTTTTGGTTTCGGTATCCCTCCTCGAGTTCAATAACCCTTCTTCAATCAAGTACTCAAACACCAGTACACTGTGGTCGCTCATTCCTACTGGGTCCTCAAAACCGATTTCTCTTATGTCGGAGTCGTTCAGAGTGAAGACTAGGTCGAGTCTCGCTGGTTCGTCATTGCCTCGCATCCTTGTGGGTTCTCCGACATGCTGGGTTAAAAAGTTGCTTGTCACCACCTCCAATAGTTTGGCTCTCCACGTATCCTCGCTTCCATGCGGTTCCTTGTTCTCCCAGTCAATCTTTCCGTGATTGAAGTCGCCCATGATGAGCAGGTGGGATCTATTTCTACAGGCAGCAGAGGCTGCCCTCTCAATTATAGTGTTAACTGCCTTGTTGTTGTTTTCATACTCTTGACTGGGTCTCCTGTCATTTGGTGGAGGGTTGTATATTACTGCTACTACTATTCTTGGTCCTCCCATTGTTATGGTGCCTGCTATGTAGTCTCTGAACTCTCACAGCCCGGGATGGCCATCTCCTTAAAACTCCATTCCCTTCTCATGAGTAGGGCCACTCCGCCTCCTCCCCTACCTTCCCTCTCTTTCCTTATTACTGTATACTCCTGGGGAAACACGGCATTCGTTATGATTCCAGAGAGTTTTGTTTCAGTGAGTCCGATTACATCTGGGTTAACTTCTTGTGCTCTTTCCCTTAGTTCCCTTGTCTTGCATGTGATCCCATCTATGTTCGAGTACATCACCCTGAAACTGACTCTCTTCTGCTTTTCTGGGGGGGATCTTTGCGATCTGGGGTGAGTGGGAGCTGGAGGGACCTGGCACGGGGGGATTGGTGGAGGAGGGAGGGCGTGGGGTGGTGGGGGAGAGGGGGAGGGTACAGGGGGTGGATAAGAGGGGGAGGGTACAGGGGGTGGATAAGAGGGGGAGGGTACAGGGGGTGGATAAGAGGGGGAGGGTACAGGAGGTGGGTAAGAGAGGGAGGGTTGGGTAAGCATGGGGGGAGGAGAGGCTGTGAGGGATAGGGGAGATGGGGGGGGCTTGGGGGGAGAGAAAAGGGTGGAGGGCTTGGGGGGCGTGGGGGAAAAGGGAGGGCTGAGGTGGGTGAGGAAGAGGGGAGGGTTTAGGGGAGTGGGGGAGAGGGGAAGACTTAGGTGGGGTGGGGGAGAGTGGGGGG
Source organism: Procambarus clarkii (assembly GCF_040958095.1). NCBI lineage: Eukaryota > Metazoa > Arthropoda > Malacostraca > Decapoda > Cambaridae > Procambarus > Procambarus clarkii. The sequence continues at coordinate 6,268,600 of NC_091181.1, read as the reverse complement.
CTTAGGGGGGAGGGGGGGGAAGGGAGGGCATGGGGGTGGGAGAGACGGGAAGGCATGTGGGAGAAGGGAGGGCATGGGGGATGGGGGAGAAGGGAGGTCCTGGGAGAGGGGTGAGGGGGAGAAGGGGGAATGAGTGGGGGGAGGGGGGTGGGTGGGGGGGAGGGTGCCCTAGGTGGGTACTTAGTGGGGGCTGACAGGGGATGGGGCGGGTTGGGTGTCTGTTGGGTAGAATGTGGGGGTGGTGCCCCAATCCCTGTGGCTGTTGCACTGTTTGAGGAGGGTTCTCCTCTGGGATTGTAGGGTTCTGGGTTGTGGTACTCTGATTTCCTTCTCTCTCCCTGCGCTCCTTCTTCGCGTCTGCTGTCCGTATTCTCTCTTCCCTTGTCATATCCCTCTGCAGGAATATTTCCTTGAACTTCTCTACACCTTTTAGACAACACTTCCTTGCTAGCAGTTCTTCTTTCGCGATTTCGCTCATGAAAAACCACCTTTATCATTCGGTCTCTGTCCTTGTTGTACTTTCCAAGCCTGAAAACCTTTTCAAACATTTCGCTCAGCTCCCTCCATCCTTACCTCTTTAAGGATCTCTTTAATCATGTTTTTGTCCTTGTCTCTCCGCTCCTTTGGTCTGGTCCCTGTTTGTTCTTTAATGCCTGCTACTACTACTGCTCTATTTCTCTCTATCTCTCTCTATTTCTCTCTATGTGTGTGTGTGTGTGTGTGTGTGTGTAATTACCTATGTAATTACCTAAGTGTAGTTACATGATGAGAGCTACGCTCATGGTGTCCCGTCTTCCGAGCATATATTAAGTGAACAGGGAGAGAAGCCTTGCCCTTATCACTGGGTGGAACTCCGGACTGCGAGGCCACTGAGGACGCTCCCACAGCTGGGCTACGACGGCGTCCACAAAAAAACGGAAGCACTCACATCAAGGGTTGAGCTCGAACTGGTGACCGCGTGAACACCAGGTCTGACAACGACTCTTCCTAAATCTAATTAATATACATAAAAAAGTGACAATGGAAGGGAACTCTCACGCAAAAGCGCCAAGCCATTAGGATTATTTAGCACTTGGAAGTGGGTCATGATAAGGATTTGGGATGGGACGGGGACAAAGGAATGGTGCCCAACCACTTGGACGGCCGGGGATTGAACGCCGACCTGCACGAAGCGAGACCGTTGCTCTACCATCCAGCCCAACTGGTTGGCTAAAAAAATATCTGTGCCCTGTAGTTGCAACCGATGCGACAGGCTCGAACGCAGGTCTATCTGGATTAAGAACATGTTCTCCCCGACTAGGCCACGCTGGAGTTGCCTCCAGTGTGTGTGTGTGTGTGTGTGT
>NC_091181.1:6262257-6264757 GCF_040958095.1 Procambarus clarkii | reverse complement strand
TGGCCTTGTACATAACAGTAAGACCAACAACGTCCCGACGGTGTTGCAGGCTCTGATGTTCAGACCGTTCCCACCAGACTTGGTCAAGACTAGAGATAAGCCTTCTAGCCCGTTTCTCTACTTTGTCCAACAGTCTGACGAAAGATGGGGGGCAGGCAATCCAGGAAAGGGGTTCATACTCAAGATGGGAGCGAACTTGAGCTTCATATAAGGTTTTGCATCCCTTGCTGTCAAGAAGATATGAGATGCGTCGTAGTGCTGTAAGTTTCCTGTCTGCCTTTTTTGCTAGGTTTATCACATGGCTCTTCATAGTCATTGAAGAGTCGAACTTCATTCCCAATATGTCAAATTCTTCTGTGAACTCTAGGGATTTGCCACCCATTTGCAGTTCTGTCCGATTCGCCATGTGCAGTCTAGTTATCATCATCGCTTGAGTCTTCTCAGCCGCAAATGTGACCTGCCATCTCCTACCCCAGGTAGAAATTGCTGAAAGTTTGTGATTAATGATTCTTGCAGCAGTTAGCATTTCCTCCTTTCTGTATGTAAAGGTTAGAGTACAGTCATCAGCATAGGCTTGAGCTTCAGGAATGAGATGAAGAAGATCGTTGAAATAAACATTCCACAGCAGAGGGCCAAGCACACTACCCTGGGGAACGCTGGCACCAATTGAGTGGCTATCGGATTCTGCTCCATTGAGGACCACCCTTAGAGTCCGTTCTTGAAGGTAGTCTTTTAATAACACTAAGATGGAGCCTGCAATGCCTAAAGCTTGAAGCCTCACCGCTAGTCCAGAGTGCCAGACCCGATCAAAGGCTCCTGCTATATCTAAAGCAACAACACAGCTGATCTTGGACTCATCCAGTGACTGATGCCACTTAGAGGAGAGATTTAGCAAAAGATCAGCAGCAGATCGGCCTTTTCTAAAACCATACTGTCGATCACAAATTAGCCGATGACGGTCAAAAAATGATGTCATTTGCTGAGCAATTAATGATTCTAGGATCTTGCCAGTAATGGAAAGCAGTGACACAGGTCTGTAGTTACCAACTACTGAGCGGCTCTTCTTTTTGTGCACTGGAACAACGTCTGCCTTCTTCCATAAGGAGGGCCACATTCCTTGAACTAGGCAGAGTTGGAAGAGGCTCGTGAGAGGTGGAGCTAGGAGAAGGAGAAGTAATCTCGTATGCAGGTCAGCGCAGCAGCGTAGTAGTCTTGGACTGACCTTATCTGGCCCCACAGCTTTGCTTGTGTCTAGCGTGTTAAGGAGATGGCGAACTTCAGCCTGATTTATAACCACTTCAGTCAACCTAGACACAGTGCATGGGGCAAAATGTGGAGGCTGACGTTCAGGATCAGGGACCTGCATCTTGGAAGCAAAGTGGTTTGCCAGTAAATCAGCCTTCTCTTGATTGCTGGTTGCCACAGTACCATCTTCTCTGTTTAGAGGTGGGATTGTGTCCTCAGATGAGTACCCCTGCCGATCCTTCACCAGGGACCACCAGACCTTGGATCCAACCCTTCCAGATGCAAGTTTTCTTCGAGTTTCAGATTCTCATCTGGATATAGCCCACTTTTGAACTTCTTTCATTATTCGACAAGATTGTCTATGAATGTTTCTGTTATGAGCCGAGGGATGCCGTTTAAATCTCCTCCAGGTCTTTTTTTGGCTTCAGCTGCCATCCGGCACCGATATCCAAACCAAGGCTGATCAGTGGGCTTGGTCACACCCTGCCGGTGAGGGATATGCCTATACTGGAGGTCCAGCATATGACTGGTGGAAGCGTTTACTTGGCTGTTCACGTCCCCCTGGAGCAAGGCATTACAATCAGTTACTTCAAGCTCTGATCGTAGGGCTGGCCAGTTCCCTCTGTCCCATAGCCAGGTAGTACGAACAGATTCTTCACCTCGATCTGTCGGGATAGCCAGTGTAGTAAAGATAGCCTGGTGGTCTGAAGAACCAACATATCCCAGAGGTCTGCCATTAACAATATTTGCAGGAAGGTCAGTTACGACAGGATCAAGGGACGTGCCTGATATGTGGGTAGGAAAGCTCACAAAATTTTCAAGGTTAAAAACTGCTAAGAGTTCATCAAAATCCCTCTGTATAAGATACTGGTTGAGGTCACCTACAATTATAATGTGCTGACAGTTGTGCTGCATCAGCAGGGAGTCTAGATTGTCCATCAGGAAGTTGATTGGAGAAGCACCCTGCCATTGAGGTCTGTACATTGCACATAAGAGAATTGAGGTACCTGGATTTAAGCATACTTTGAAGAACATAATTTCAAGATGACCAGGAATGACCCCATCAATGTGTTGTGCAAACACAGATTTGCTGGTGCACACTGCAACACCCCCTCCTTGACCCTGCCTATCTCGTCGCAACTATGAGGTATAACCGGCAATTGTAGCAAAGTTCTCAGGGGTCGTGTCATCTACAAATGTTTCTAGCACAACAACCACATCAGGACGATGAGTGTTCATAAAGCTGTGTGTGAGA
>NC_091181.1:6174757-6257257 GCF_040958095.1 Procambarus clarkii | reverse complement strand
AGCAGTGATATATAATCTCCCACCAAATGACAGAAGAACCAGGTAAGAGTATGACAAGAACAACATGGCAGTTAGCACTATAATTGAGAGGGCAGCATCTACTACCTGTAGAAATAGATCCTATCTATTTCTACATCCTATCATAATGGGGGACTTCAATCGCGGAAGGATAGACTGGGAGAACAAGGAACCGCATGGAGGTGAGGATTCATGGAGAGCCAAACTATTAGAGGTGACGACAAGTAACCTTTTAAGTTAGCATGTCAGGGAACCCACAAGAATGAGAGGAAATGATGAACCAGCGAGACTCGACCTAGTCTTCACTCTAAACGACTCCGATATAAGGAAAATCGGTTTCGAGGCCCTGGTAGGAATGAGCGACCAAAGTTTACTGACGTTTCCGTATCTGGCTGAAGAAGGGTTATTGAACTCGAGAAGGGTAACTGAAAACAAAAGGCTGACATTCCGAAAGAAAAACTATGAGGAGATAAGAAAAATCCTAACAGATATAACATGGGAAACAGAGCTTAGGGAAAAGACGGTCCAAGACATGATGCACTACGTTACGCAAGAGTGTAAGGGGGCAGCCGAAGAGTTTGTCTCAGTCCAAAAGGAAAACAACGAAATGTAGATGAGAAACTTTTGATTTAAAAAGAGATGTAGGCTAGCTAAGCAGCAAAGTAAATAGGCGTGGAGAAACTATAAGAATAACAGGACACTTGAGAGCAGAGAAAGATACCAGAGTGCCAGGAATGAATATGTCAGATTGACAAGAGAGGCAGAAGGGCAATACAAAAATGACATCGCAAGCAAAACAAAGACACAATCTAAATTACTGCACAGCCATATCGGAAGAAAAAACAACAGTAATGGAACAGGTAATAAAATTGAGGATAGAGGCAGACAGATTCATTACAAACGGCAAAGAAGTGTGCGAGGAATTGAATAAGAAATTCCAGGAGGTCTTCATAGTAGAGCAAGGAGAAGTTCCAGAGATAAGAGAAGGAATAGTTAACTAGGAACCACTCAAGGAGTTTGAGATTACCAGTGGGGATGTAAGGAATCGTTAACTAGATTTGGATGTGACAAAGGCTATAGGCCAGATGGAATCTCCCCTTGGATACTAAAGGAAGGAGCAGAAGCACAGTGCCTACCACTCTCCACAGTGTATAACAAATCCTTGGTAACAGGGGGAACTACCAATAATTTGGAAGACGGTTAATGTAGTCCGTATATACAAGAAGGGGGATAGACAGGAGGCACTGAACTACAGGCCAGTGTCCCTAACTGGCATACCATGCAAGATTATGAAGAAGATTGTGCGAGAAAAGTTAGTGGAACATCTTGAGCGAAAGAACTTTGTAACACAGCATGAAAGAGAAGGGTGGGCAGACTGCATATTTTCGGATTGCCAGAAAGCCTTTGACACAGTACCACACAAGAGGCAAATGAAAAAGCTGAAGAGGCGGGCAGGAGTAAAAAGGAAGGTACTCCACTGGATAAAGAAGTACCTAAGCAATAAAAGACACTGTAAGGGGGTGAAGTCTCAGATTGGCGAGGCATCACGAGTGGAGTCGCTCAGACTTCAGTCCATGGACTTATACTGTTTCTGATATATGTAAATGATCTTTCAGATGGTATAGAATCGTTCCTTTCATTGTTTGCTGATGATGCAAAAATTATGAGGATGGTTAAAACAGAGGAAGATAGTAGGAGGCAACAAGATTACCTAGACAAACTGAATGAATGGTCCAACAAATTGCTACTAAAGTTCAATCCGAGGAAATGTAAGGATATGAAATTAGGCAGTGGAAACAGGAGGCCAGACACAGGGTATTGAATAGGAGATGATGTACTTTTTGAAACGTACAGAGAGAAAGATCTAGAAACGTACAGAAAGAAAGACATGATATCTCACCAAACCTGTCTCCTGAAGCCCACTTAAAAAGAGTTACATCTGCGGCATTCATTAGGCTGGCTAACATCAGAACAGCCTTCAGGAACCTGAGTAAGGAATCATTCAGAACCTTGCAAACCACATATGAAACAACAATCCTGGAGTATGCAACTATGTAAGTACTCAAAGGGGCTTTGGGGCTGAATGGACAGCGATTGGGACTCGTAATCACTGGGTGCAGGTTCGATCCCGACCGTCGGTGGAAACAGAGGGGCAGAGTTTCTTTCACCCTGAAACTCCAGTTACCTAGCAGTAAATAGGTACCTGGGAGTTGGACAGCTGTTACGGGCTGCTTCCTGTGTGTGTGTGTGAGTGTACTCACCTAGTTGTACTCACCTAGTTGTGTTTGCGGGGGTTGAGCTCTGGCTCTTTGGTCCCGCCTCTCAACCGTCAATCAACAGGTGTACAGATTCCTGAGCCTATTGGGCTCTATCATATCTACACTTGAAACTGTGTATGGAGTCAGCCTCCACCACATCACTTCCTAATGCATTCCATTTGTCAACCACTCTTGACACTAAAAAAGTTCTTTCTAATATCTCTGGCTCATTTGAGAACTCAGTTTCCACCTGTGTCCCCTTGTGCGTGTTCCCCTTGTGTTAAATAGACTGTCTTTATCTACCCTATCAATTCCCTTCAGAATTTTGAATGTGGTGATCATATCCCTCCTAACTCTTCTGTCTTCCAGCGAAGTGAGGTTTAATTCCCGTAGTCTCTCCTCGTAGCTCATACCTCTCAGCTCGGGTACTAGTCTGGTGGCAAACCTTTGAACCTTTTCCAGTTTAGTCTTATCCTTCACTAGATATGGACTCCATGCTGGGGCTGCATACTCCAGGATTGACCTGACATATGTGGTATACAAAGTTCTGAATAATTCTTTACACATGTTTCTGAATGCCGTTCGTATGTTGGCCTGCCTGGCATATGCCGCTGATGTTATCCGCTTGATATGTGCTGCAGGAGACAGGTCTGGCGTGATATCAACCACCAAGTCTTTTTCCTTCTTTGACTCCTGAAGAATTTCCTCTCCCAGATGATACCTTGTATCTGGCCTCCTGCTCCCTACACCTATCTTCATTACGTTACATTTGGTTGGGTTAAACTCTAACAACCATTTGTTCGACCATTCCTTCAGCTTGTCTAGGTCTTCTTGAAGCCTCAAACAGTCCTCTTCTGTTTTAATCCTTCTCATAATTTTAGCATCGTCTGCAAACATTGAGAGAAATGAATCGATACCCTACGGGAGATCATTTACATATATCAGAAACAAGATAGGACCGAGTACAGAGCCCTGTGGGACTCCACTGGTGACTTTACGCCAATCGGAGGTCTCACCCCTCACCGTAACTCTCTGCTTCCTATTGCTTAGATACTCCCTTATCCACTGGAGCACCTTACCAGCTACACCTGCCTGTTTCTCCAGCTTATGTACCAGCCTCTTATGCGGTACTGTGTCAAAGGCTTTCCGACAATCCAAGAAAATGCAGTCCGCCCAGCCCTCTCTTTCTTGCTTAATCCTTGTCACTTGATCGTAGCATTCTATCAAGCCTGTAAGGCAAGATTTACCCTCCCTGAACCCATGTTGGCGATTTGTCACGAAGTCCCTTCTCTCCAGATGTGTAGCCAGGTTTTTTCCTCACGATCTTCTGTATCACCTTGCATGGTATACAAGTCAAGGACACTGGCCTGTAGTTTAGTGCCTCTTGCCTGTCTCCCTTTTTGTATATTGGGACCACATTCGCCTTCTTCCATGTTTCTGGTAGGTCTCCCGTCTCCAGTGACTTACTATACACTATGGAGAGTGGCAAGCAAAGTGCCTCTGCACACTCTTTCAGTATCCATGGTGAGATCCCATCTGGATCAACAGCCTTTCTAACATCCAGATCCAGCAGGTGTCTCTTGACCTCCTCTCTCGTAATTTCGAACTCTTCCAAGGTCGCCTGGTTTACCTCCCTTTCTCCTAGGACAGTGACCTCACCTTGTTCTATTGTGATGACCTCCTGGAACCTCTTGTTGAGTTCTTCACACACCTCTCTGTCATTCTCTGTATACCTGTCCTCGCCTGTTTGAAGTTTCAATACCTGTTCTTTCACTGTTGTTTTCCTTCTGATGTGACTGTGGTGTAGCTTTGGTTCAGTCATGGCTTTGTTTGCTATATCATTTTCAAAACTTTTCTCTGCTTCTCTTCTCACCCTGACATACTAATTCCTGGTTCTCTGGTAACTCTCTCTGCTTTCTGGTGTTCTGTTATTCCGGAAGTTCCTCCACGCCCTTTTGTTCAGTTTCTTCGCTTCCATACATGCCCTATTATACCATATATTCATCTGTTGCTACTCGGATTTTTCCCTTTAGGCAGGGATGAACCTGTTTACTGCCTCCTGACACTTTTGGGTAACATAGTCCATCATACCCTATACAGACTTATCTCTGAGGTCTGTGTCCCAAGGTATTTCACTTAGGAAACTTCTCATCTGTTCATAATTCCCCTTTCGGTATGCCAGCCTTTTGAATCCTAATTCTTTTTTGGAGGAGATAAGTCCTAGCTCTACCAGGTACTCAAAGTTCAATACACTGTGGTCACTCATTCCCAAGGGCGCGTCCATCTTAACTTCCCTTATATCCCACTCATTTAGGGTAAATATCAAATCAAGCATTGCTGGTTCATCTTCTCCTCTCATTCTTGTTGGTTCTTCGATGTGCTGGCTTAGAAAGTTTCTTGTTGCCACGTCCAGCAGCTTAGCTCTCCATGTTTCTGGTCCTCCATGCGGGTCTCTGTTCTTCCAATCTATCTTCCCATGGTTGAAGTCTCCCATAATTAGTAGTCCAGATCCATTCCTGCTAGCAACAGAAGCTGCTCTTTCTATTATGTTAATGGTGGCCATGTTGTTTCTATCATATTCTTGTCTAGGTCTTCTGTCATTTGGTAGTGGATTATATATGACTACGACCATAATTTTTTTCCCTCCATTTGTTACGGTACCTACTATGTAGTCACTGAAACCTTCACAGCCCTGAATATCCATCTCCTCAAAATCCCAGCCTTTTCTTACCTGCAGAGCTACACCACCCCCACCTCTTCCTTCCCTCTCTTTCCTCATAACATAATAGTCCTGTGGGAACGCTGCATTTGTTATCGTTTTCGAGAGCTTTGTTTCTGTGAGGGCTATTATGTCTGGGTTTTCCTCTAGTACCCGTTCTCCTAGCTCATTTGCTTTATTTGTAATTCCATCTATGTTAGTGTACATCGCTTTGAGGCTCACTTTCTTCTGTCCCTTCTCAAATCGCCTCCTAGGTGAGTGTTCTGCTGGTGAGGGAGGCTGTTCCATGGGAGTGAGGACCTGTAAGGTGGATAACAGGGTCTCAAGATACTGGGATGAGGGGCGGGGGATCCAGTGAAGGGGAGGGACAGGGAGGGTATGGGGTGAAAGAGGAGGGAGGACTCGGGAGGAGGGGAGGGGTAGAAGGGTGGGGATTGGGTGTGGGGGGAGGGAGATTTGGCTGAACATTTGAGCGGGGGCAGGGAAGGTTTGGCGTAGGGGGGTTTTCTATGCAGAGGAGGGTGGTGGGGTTGTCCTCCCTTCTGGTGTTACTGGGTAGCTGGTTGTGGGTTCCCCCCTCGCCTCTGTGGGTGTTGTGTTGGGAGCTGTGACTTCCTGGTTTTCCCCTCTCCTCCCGCCCTGCGCCTCTTCCTCGCTTCTACCGCCACGGCTCTCTCCTCCCTTGTCATGTCTCTCTGGAGGAATACATTTTTGAATTTTCCCACGTTTTTCAGGGAGCTCTTCCTTGATAGGATCTTCTCCTTTGTGCTCTCGTTTGCAAACACTATCTTTATCATTCGGTCTCGGTCTTTGTTGTACCAACCTAGCTTGAAAACCTTCTCAATGCTATGCTCAGCCCCTTCCATGTCTAGTGCCTTTAGTACTTCATTCACTGCTGCTTTGTCCTTGTCATTCCACTCTGTCCTATTAGAGCCTTCCTGCTCTTTAATACCCACAGCAACCACTGATTTGTTCCTTTCCAGCAGTTGGCTAGTGGAGCGTGCCGCCTCCTGTGAGGTGGCTGCTGTCATGGCCACCTCCATCACTATAGTCATTACTTCAGAGTTTTTTTTTTTTTAGTATTTCCGCAAATGTTGCTTTTATTGTGGCATTCTCATCCAAAAAACTATTACCACCTTCTCCCTGGATGATTTTCTGAGTCTCAACCTCGATACCATTCTCTTTGAGGGCTCTAAACTCCTCCTTTGCTGCTGTCAGCTCTCTTTTCAGGTTGCTTATTTCGTTCTTCATTTCCTGCATCATTTCTTGCATCTCACTCTTGATGTCCTCCAGAAACTGGGTGAATATTTCCTTCATTTCGTCCCCTTGGCTCTTCCCTGTTCCCCTGGTACCTCTGGCTGCCATGCTTGCCCCTGTTCCTATAGTTGTGCCATGAAAGGATTTGTCAGGAGGGCAGAACGGGATGGGGGAGGGAGAGAGAGAGAGAGAGAGAGAGAGAGAGAGAGAGGAAGAAAGAGAGAAAGAGAGAGGGAGAAAGGGAGTGATAAAGGGAGAGATAAATGGGTGGGTGGGGGCGATCCGACCCTTCCACTGAAGTGAGAAGAAAGTAGAAGGGGAGGGGGGGGAGGAGATGCAGAGAGAGAGTCGGGAGGGAGAGAGAGAGGGAGAGAGAGGAGAGGGAGAGAGATGGAGAGGGAGAGAGCAGGTGAGGGAAAGAGGGGGGGAGGTGTGTGTGTGTGTGTGTGTGTGTGTGTGTGTGTGTGTGTGTGTGTGTGTGTGTGTGTGTGTGTGTGTGTGTGTGTGTGTGTGTGTGTGTGTGTGGGCAGAGAGGGAGGGGGAAGGAAAGAGAGGGAGGGAGGGGGAGAGAGAGAGAGAGAGAGAGAGAGAGAGAGAGAGAGAGAGAGAGAGAGAGAGAGAGAGAGAGAGAGAGAGAGAGAGAGAGAGAGAGAGAGAGAGAGAGAGAGAGAGAGAGGGGGCGAGAGAGTGGGAGAGAGAGAGTGGGAGAGAGATAGTGGGAGAGAGATAGAGAGTGGGAGAGAGAGAGAGTGGGAGAGAGGGAGTGGGAGAGTGAGAGAGTGGGGAGGGGAAGGGAGTGTGTATGGGGGATGCGGGGGACTGGGGGTGGGGGGGCAGAGATGGCGACCAGGTCAGGTCAGGTCAGATGGGGGGCTAAGAGGGGGGGAGATAGTAAGGTCCTATCCCCTGTTCTCAGGTGTTAATGCCTTTTCCCCTGACTGAACGTTTGTGTGTGTGTGTGCATGTGTGTGTGTGTCTGTTTTAGCGTGTGCATGCTTGTGTGCGTGCATACGTACGTGGGCGGGCGTGTGTGTATGTGTCAAGAGATCCCTTAAGCGTCACCTCTACCTAACTGAGCCACCCTGAGATTTTTAAATATATATGATATCCTGAACAAGAATTTTATAATATTTTACCTCAATCTGTACACCTGATTAATTGACCAGAGAGGGGTACATACCAGACTCCTCCCGCTCACACAACCAGATGAATAAGGACGATGTATGATGACGATGGTTATCCGTCGTTGTCTCCCACTAGGTGATTCACTAAGTGCTAGTAGATTGATGAGGTCGGTTCTTCTCTGTCTACACAAAGCTCTGGAGTCAGTCACTGTATCGTTGTGTGACAGTTCACTAATTTACTGTATTACTGATCACAGTCATCACTCAACAACACAATCAGGTAGTTCCACGGCAGGTCGTCCCCACCCGGTCAGGTCGCAGTCCTCCACACTTAATGCACCGGTGATGCCACTAGCTCCACATTGGTTTCTTCGCCAAATCTTCGCACTATCGCTAGTGATATGACTATTCTATGTTGCACTCTGCTAGCTACACACTGTGAGAGGCCAAATACTATGATCTAGCCTCTATACTCATTCAATGTCCCGAGAAATTGACGAATTTCCGTGGACCTCACTAATTGTGTGTGTCCCCCTACCGGCTCACGGCTACTGTGTGTGTGTGTGTGTGTGTTGTAAGGGGGGGGAGTGAATTTAGTAGTAAGTAACAGTTGAATGATTGACAGTTGAGAGGCGGGCCGGAAGAGTAGAGCTCAACCCATGCAAGTACAACTAGGTGAATGCAACAAGAGGAATACACACACAGAGACCAAACACATACACACAGACCAAACACACACACAGATCAAACACATACACACAGACCAAACACACACACATACCAAACACACACACAGATCAAACACACACACAGACCAAACACACACACAGACCAAAAAAACACACTGTCGAAACACACAAACAGACCAAACACACACACAGATCAAACATACAAACAGACCAAACACACACAGACCAAACAAACACAGATCAAACTCACACACAGACCAAACACACACACAGACCAAACACACACACAGACCAAACACACACACAGACCAAACACACACACACATATCAAACACACACGCAGACCAAGCACAAACAGACCAAACACACACAGACCAAACACACACACACAGACAAAACACACACAGGCCAAACACACACAGACCAAACACTCACAGACCAAATCCACACACAGACCAAACACACACACAGACTAAACCCACACACAGACCAAACACAAACACAGACCAAACACACACACAGACCAAACACACAGATCAAACACACACACATACCAAACACACACACAGACCAAACACACACACAGATCAAACACACACACAGATCAAACACACACACAGACCAAACACTTACAGACCAAACACATACAGACCAAACACACACAGACCAAACACACACAGACCAAACACTTACAGACCAAACACACACACAGACCAAACACTTACTGAACAAACTCACACACAGACCAAACACACACAGACCAAACACTTACAGACCTAACTCACACAGACCAAACACTTACAGACCAAACACACACACACAGATCAAACACACACACAGACCAAACACTTACAGACCAAATACACACACACAGACCAAACACAAACAGAACAAACAATTACAGAAGAAACAAACACAGACCTAACACACACAGACCAAACAATTACATACCAAACACGCACACAGACCAAACACACACACAGATCAAACACACACACAGATCAAAAACACACAGACCAAACACACACAGACCAAACACTTACAGACCAAACAAAAACACAGACCCAACACACACACAGATCAAACACACACACAGATCAAACACACACACAGACCAAACACACAGACCAAACACAGATCAAACCCTTACAGACCAAACACTTTCAGACCAAACACACACAGACCAAACAAACACACACATACCAAACACACACAGACTAAACACACAAACAGATCAAACAAACACACAGACCAAACCCACAGACTAAACACAAAAACAGACCAAACACTTACAGAAAAACACACAGAGACCAAACACACACACATACCAAACATACACATACACAGATCAAACACACAAACTGACCAAACACACACATATCTAACACACACACAGACCAAACACTTACAGACCAAACACACACACAGATCGAAAACACACACACACACAGATCAAACACACACACAGATCAAACACACACACAGACCAAACACACACAGACCCAACACAAACACAGACCAAACACTTACAGACCAAACACACACGGACCAAACACACACACATACCAAACACACACAGACTAAACACACACACAGATCAAACACACACACAGACCAAACAAACACAGACAAAACATACACTCATACCAAACACACACACAGACTAAACACGCACTCAGATCAAACACACACACTGACCAAACACACACATATCAAACACATACACAGACCAAACACATTCAGACCAAACACACACAGACCAAACACACACAGACCAAACACTTACAGACCAAACACACACAGACCAAACACTTACAGACCAAACACACACACAGATCAAACACACACAGAGACCAAACACTTACAGACCAAACACACACACAGACCAAACAATTACAGACCACACAATTACAGACCAAACACACACAAAGACCAAACACACACACCAATCAAACACACACACAGATCAAACAAACACACACATACCAAACACACACAGACCAAACACTTACAAACCAAACACAAACACAGACCAAACACACACACAGATCAAACACACACACAGATCAAACACACACACACACAGATCAAACATACACAGACCAAACACAAACACAGACCAAACAATTACAGACCAAACACTTACAGACCAAACACTTATAGACCAAACACACACAGACCAAACACACACACATGCCAAAAACACACAGACTAAACACACACATAGATCAAACACACACACAGACCAAACACACACAGACTAAACACACACACAGATCAAATACAAACACAGACCAAACACACACAGACTAAACACACACACAGACCAAACACTTACAGACTAAACACACACAGACCAAACACACACACCAAACACACACGCGAAATAAACACACACAGATCAAACATACACACTGACCAAACACACACACATCTAACACACACACACACCAAACACTTACAGGCCAAACACACACACGGATCAAACACACACACAGAACAAACACACACACACACAGATCTAACACACACACAGACGAAACACACACAGACGAAACACACACAGACCAAACACACACACAGACCAAACACACACAGACCAAACACACACAGACCAAACACAAACACAGATCAAACACACACACAGACCGAAAACACCCACAGACCAAGCACACACAGATCAAACGCACACAGACCAAACACACACACAAATCAAACACACACACATATCAAACACACACACAGACCAAACACACTCTCAGACTAAACACAAACACAGACCAAACACTTACAGACCAAACACACACAGATAAAAACACACACAGACTAAACACACACAGACCCCCAGATCCCCCCAGACCCCCAGAGAAAGGGAGAACTCTGGTACAGGAGTTTCCATGAAGAATCTCAATGTTTGTTACACCAATGCTGATGGGGTATCTAATAAAACAGAAGAGATAAAAGAGTGAGTGAAGCAGAACCTGACATAGTTGCAATTTTGGAAACTAAAATTAATGACATGATCTCAGATGCAATCTTTCCTGAAGGGTACCAAGTGATACGAAAAGAGAGGACACAGAGACTGGGAGGGGGAGCAGCACTCCTAATAAAGCGGAAATGGAAGATTGAAGACCTGGGAAATCGAGTTACCAATGAGTGCACAAGCTTCATACATGGAACTCTGACAGTAGATGGGAGGAAGATTGTGATCTTGGTAATCTACTATCCCCCACCAAACAGTAGAAGACCCAGGCAGGAGTATGATGACAACAACAAGGCATGTATAGATGAACTGCAGAAGGCAGCAACACTAGCCCACAGAATGAGAGCGAAGCTGCTGATCATGGGGGGACCTAAATCATGTAGAGATAAATTGGGAATCAAGGAATCCCCATGGAGGGGACGAAACGTGGGGAGCAAAATTAGTAGATGTTATAGACAGGAATTTCCTAACACAACATGAGAAGGAAGACACAAGGGAAAGAGGAGGAGATGCACCGAGCCTATTAGACCTGATTTTCACCCAGAACGTAGAAGATATCGAGAATTTAGTGCATGAAATACCTCTAGGGGCCAGTGACCATTGTGTCCTAGTCTTTGACTACATGATGGAATTCAAACTTATGACCATGGGACAAGAGATCTGGGAAAGGAGAGTTGACTACAGGAAAGGAGACTATAAGAGGATAAGGGACTATCTGGGTTAAGTGCAGTGGGAGGAAGAAATTAGAGGAAAAACAGTCCAAAATATGATGGACCTAGTCTTACAGAACTGCCAGGAGAGATTTATACCAACAGTAAAGGGAAAAAATAAGAAGGAATATAATAACCCATGGTTTAATATACAGTGTCAGGAAGCAAAGATGGCCAGCAGGCGGGAGTGGAGGAAGTACAGAAGACAAAGGACAGAGGACAACAGGATCAGATACAACAGAGCTAGGAACGATTACATTAACATAAGACGAATACCGGAAAGGGACTATGAGAACGATATTGCAATCAAAGAGAAAAAACAACCTAAGTTACTACACAGTCATATAAGAAGAAAAATGTCGGTGAACGACCAAGTGACAAGACTAAGGAAGACAGAGGGGGCATATACTGAAAGTGACAAGGAAATCTGCGAGGCACTGAATGCCAGTTTCCATGGAGTGTTCACTACCGAGCCTGAGCAGCTCCCATTGTTGGAAGGGGTTGCCCTAGATGAAAGACCATCAGATATAGAGGTGACAGCAGAGGAGGTAATGAAACAGTTGACAACTCTAGATGCAACTAAAGCAGTTGGACCAGACAAAGTATCACCGTAGATACTACAAGAAGCAGCACAGGCCCTCAGCGTGCCTCTGGCAATGATCTTTAATGAGTCACTTATATCAGGAGAATTGCCCAGTTGCTGGAAGAAGGCAAATGTCGTGCTGATCTTCAAGAAAGGTGATAGGGAGGAGGCACTTAACTTTAGACCTGTATCACTGACAAGCATCCCCTGTAAAATACTGGAAAGAATAATTAGGCTACGACTGGTTGCACACCTGGAGAACATTAGGTTTGTGAACAAACATCAACATGGGTTCTGGACAGGGAAATCGTGCCTAACAAATCTTCTGGAATTCTATGATAAAATAACGAGGATAAGACAGGACAGACATGGTTGGGCAGACTGCATATTTCTGGACTGCCAAAAAGCCTTTGATACAGTACCGCACATGAAACTGCTGTTCAAGCTCGAGAGGCAGGCGGGGGTGGGGGGAAAGGTCCTAGCATGGATAAGGAACTACCTAACAGGAAGGAGCCAAAGAGTTACGGTAAGGGGCGAGAAGTCGGATTGGCGAACAGTAACAAGTGGAGTACCACAAGGATCGGTGCTGGGACCAATTCTATTTCTTGTATATGTTAACGACATGTGTACAGGCGTAGAGTCCTACATGTCGATGTTTGCGGATGACGCAAAGTTGATGAGAAGAGTTGTGACAGATGAGGATTGCAGGATCCTCCAAGAGGACCTGAACAGATTGCAGAGATGGTCAGAGAAATGGCTACTGGAATTCAACACGAGCAAATGTAAAGTTATGGAAATGGGACTAGGAGATAGGAGACCAAAGGGACAGTACACAATGAAAGGGAACAGCCTACCTGTGACGATGCTTGAAAGAGACCTGGGGGTGGACGTAACACCTAATCTATCTCCTGAGGCACATATAAATAGGATAACGACAGCAGCATACTCTACACTGGCAAAAGTTAGAACATCATTCAGAAACCTAAGTAAGGAGGCATTTAGGGCGCTTTACACTGCCTACGTGAGGCCAGTCTTGGAGTATGCCGCCTCTTCATGGAGTCCCCATCTGAAGAAGCATATAATGAAACTGGAAAAGGTTCAGAGGTTTGCAACGAGACTCGTCCCAGAGCTACAAGGGATGGGGTATGAGGAGCGCCTGAGAGAACTGTGCCTTACGACAATAGAAAGAAGAAGGGAGAGGGGGGACACGATAAGAACGTATAAGATACTCAGAGGGAATGACAGAGTGGACATAGACGAAATGTTCACACGGAATAGTAACAGAACGAGGGGACATGGGTGGAAGCTTGAAACTCAGATGAGTCACAGTGATGTTAGGAAGTTTTCTTTTAGCGTGAGAGTAGTGGGAAATGGAATGCACTTCAGGAACAGGTTGTGGAAGCAAATACTATTCATAATTTTAAAACCAGGTATGATATGGAAATGGTACAGGAGTCATTGCTGTAAACAACCGATGCTCGAAAGGCGGGACCCAAGAGTGAATGCTCGATCCTGCAGACTCAACTAGGTGAGTAGAATTAGGTGAATAAACACAGATAAAACACACACACAGACCAAACACACACACAGACCAAACACACACAGACCAAACACACACACATACCAAACAGACACACAGACTAAACACACACGCAGATCAAACACACACACTGACCAAACACACACATATCAAACACACACACAGACCAAACACATACACACAGATCAAACAAACAAACACAGATCAAACACACACACACAGATCAAACAAAAACACAGATCAAACACACACACAGATCAAACACTTATCAAACTCACACATAGATCAAACACACTCACACACCAAAAACACACACAGACCAAACACACACCCATATTAAACACTGACCAAACACTTACAGACCAAACACACACAGACCAAACACTTACAGACCAAACACACACATACCAAACACACACACAGACTAAACACACACACAGATCAAACATACACACTGACCAAACACACACATATCTAACACACACACAGACCAAACACTTACAGAACAAACACACACACAGATCCAACACACACACACAAAACACACACACAGATTAAACAAAAACACACATCAAACACACACACAGATCAAACACTTACTCACCAAACTCACACACAGGTCAAACACACTCACACACCAAAAACACACACAGACCAAACACACACCCATATCAAACAGACACTGACCAAACACTTACAGACCAAACACACACAGACCAAACACTTACAGACCAAACACACAGAGACCAAACACGAACACATACCAAACACAAACACAGACTAAACACACACACAGATCAAACATACACACTGACCAAACACACACATATCTAACACACACAAAGACCAAACACTTACAGACCAAACACACACACAGATCAAACACACACACAGACCAAACACACACAGACGAAATGAACACAGACCAAACACACACACAGACCAAACACACACAGACCAAACAAACACAGATCAAACACACACACAGACCAAAAATACACAGAGACCAAGCACACACACAGATCAAACGCACACACAGACCAAACACATACACAAATCAAACACACACATATCAAACACACACACAGACCAAACACACACACACATCAAACACACACACAGACCAAACACACTCACAGACCAAACACAAACACACACCAAACACTTACAGACCAAACACACACAGACCAAACACATACAGACCAAACACACACAGACTAAACACACACACACAGATAAAACACACACACAGACGAAACACACACAGACCAAACACACACACAGACCAAACACTTACAGACTAAATACACACAGAATAAACACACACGCAGATCAAACACTAACACACCAAAAACACACACAGATCAAATACACACAGACCAAACACACACAAAGACGAAACACACACACAGAGCAAATACACACTCAGACCAAACACACACACAAACCAAACACACACACAGATCAAACACACACAAAGACCAAACACTTACAGACTAAACACACACAGACCAAACACACACACATACCAAACACACACACAGACTAAACACACACGCAGATCAAACAATTACAGACCAAACACACACACAGACCAAACACATACACAGACCAAACACACACACAGACCACACACATAGACCAAACACTTACAGACCAAACACACAAAGACCAAACACCTACAGACCAAACACACACACACAGATCAAACACACACACACAGACCAAACACACACAGGCCAAACACAATCACAGACCAAACACTTACAAACCAAACTCACACAGACCAAACACACACACATACCAAACACACACAGACTAAACACACACACAGATCAAACACACACACTGACCAAACACACACAGACCAAACACTTACAGACCAAACACACACACAGACCAAAAACACAAACAGACCAAACACTTACAGACCAAACACACACAAACCAAACACACACACATACCAAACAGACACACAGACTAAACACACACGCAGATCAAACACACACACTGACCAAACACACACATATCAAACACACACACAGACCAAACACATACACATAGATCAAACACACACACAGATCAAACAAACACACACAGATCAAACACACACACACACAAAACACACACACAGATCAAACAAAAACACAGATCAAACACAGACACAGATCAAACACTTACTCACCAAACTCACACACAGATCAAACACACTCACACACCAAAAACACACACAGACCAAACACACACCCATATCAAACACTGACCAAACACTTACAGACCAAACACACACAGACCAAACACTTACAGACAAAACACACACAGACCAAACACACACACATACCAAACACACACACAGACTAAACACACACACAGATCAAACATATACACTGACCAAACACACACATATCTAACACACACACAGACCAAACACTTACAGAACAAACACACACACAGATCCAACACACACACATAAAACACACACACAGATCAAACAAAAACACACATAAAACACACACACAGATCAAACAAAAGCACACATCAAACACACACACAGATCAAACACTTACTCACCAAACTCACACACAGGTCAAACACACTCACACACCAAAAACACACACATACCAAACACACACCCATATCAAACAAACACTGACCAAACACTTACAGACCAAACACACACAGACCAAACACTTAAAGACCAAACACACAGAGACCAAACACACACACATACCAAACACAAACACAGACTAAACACACACACAGATCAAACATACACATTGACCAAACACACACATATCTAACACACACACAGACCAAACACTTACAGACCAAACACACACACAGATCAAACACACACACAGACCAAACACACACAGACGATTACACACAGACCAAACACACACACAGACCAAACACGCACAGACCAAACAAACACAGACCAAACACAGATCAAACACACACACACAGACGAAAAACACACACAGACCAAGCACACACACAGATCAAACGCACACACAGACCAAACACACACACAAATCAAACACACACATATCAAACACACACACAGACCAAACACACACACACATCAAACACACACACAGACCAAACTCACTCACATACCAAACACAAACACACACCAAACACACTCACAGACCAAACACCAACACACACCAAACACTTTCAGACCAAACACACACAGACCAAACACATACAGACCAAACACACACAGACTAAACACACACACACAGATAAAACACACACACAGACGAAACACACACAGACCAAACACACACACAGACCAAACACTTACAGACTAAATACACACAGAATAAACACACACGCAGATCAAACACTAACACACCAAACAGACACACAGATCAAACACACACAGACCAAACACACACAAAGACGAAACACACACACAGAGCAAATACACACTCAGACCAAACACACACACAGACCAAACACACACACAGACCAAACACACACAGACCAAACACACACAGACCAAACAAACACAGATCAAACACACACACAGACCAAAAACACACAGAGACCAAGCACACACACAGATCAAACGCACACACAGACCAAACACACACACAAATCAAACACACACATATCAAACACACACACAGACCAAACACACACACACATCAAACACACACACAGACCAAACACACTCACAGACCAAACACAAACAAACACCAAACACTTACAGACCAAACACACACAGACCAAACACATACAGACCAAACACACACAGACTAAACACACACACACAGATAAAACACACACACAGACGAAACACACACAAACCAAACACACACACAGTCCAAACACTTACAGACTAAATACACACAGAATAAACACACACGCAGATCAAACACTAACACACCAAACACACACACAGATCAAATACACACAGACCAAACACACACAAAGACGAAACACACACACAGAGCAAATACACACTCAGACCAAACACACACACAAACCAAACACACACACAGATCAAACACACACAAAGACCAAACACTTACAGACTAAACACACACAGACCAAACACACACACATACCAAACACACACACAGACTAAACACACACGCAGATCAAACAATTACAGACCAAACACACACACAGACCAAACACATACACAGACCAAACACACACACAGACCACACACATAGACCAAACACTTACAGACCAAACACACAAAGACCAAACACACACACACAGATCAAACACACACACACAGACCAAACACACACAGGCCAAACACAATCACAGACCAAACACTTACAAACCAAACTCACACAGACCAAACACACACACATACCAAACACACACAGACTAAACACACACACAGATCAAACACACACACTGACCAAACACACACAGACCAAACACTTACAGACCAAACACACACAAACCAAACACACACACATACCAAACAGACACACAGACTAAACACACACGCAGATCAAACACACACACTGACCAAACACACACATATCAAACACACACACAGACCAAACACATACACATAGATCAAACACAAACACAGATCAAACAAACACACACAGATCAAACACACACACACACAAAACACACACACAGATCAAACAAAAACACAGATCAAACACAGACACAGATCAAACACTTACTCACCAAACTCACACACAGATCAAACACACTCACACACCAAAAACACACACAGACCAAACACACACCCATATCAAACACTGACCAAACACTTACAGACCAAACACACACAGACCAAACACTGACAGACAAAACACACACAGACCAAACACACACACATACCAAACACACACACAGACTAAACACACACACAGATCAAACATATACACTGACCAAACACACACATATCTAACACACACACAGACCAAACACTTACAGAACAAACACACACACAGATCCAACACACACACATAAAACACACACACAGATCAAACAAAAACACACATCAAACACACACACAGATCAAACAAAAGCACACATCAAACACACACACAGATCAAACACTTACTCACCAAACTCACACACAGGTCAAACACACTCACACACCAAAAACACACACATACCAAACACACACCCATATCAAACAAACACTGACCAAACACTTACAGACCAAACACACACAGACCAAACACTTAAAGACCAAACACACAGAGACCAAACACACACACATACCAAACACAAACACAGACTAAACACACACACAGATCAAACATACACATTGACCAAACACACACATATCTAACACACACACAGACCAAACACTTACAGACCAAACACACACACAGATCAAACACACACACAGACCAAACACTTACAGACCAAACACACACACAGATCAAACACACACACAGACCAAACACACACAGACGATTACACACAGACCAAACACACACACAGACCAAACACACACAGACCAAACAAACACAGACCAAACACAGATCAAACACACACACACAGACCAAAAACACACACAGACCAAGCACACACACAGATCAAACGCACACACAGACCAAACACACACACAAATCAAACACACACATATCAAACACACACACAGACCAAACACACACACACATCAAACACACACAGACCAAACTCACTCACATACCAAACACAAACACACACCAAACACACTCACAGACCAAACACAAACACACACCAAACACTTTCAGACCAAACACACACAGACCAAACACATACAGACCAAACACACACAGACTAAACACACACACACAGATAAAACACACACACAGACGAAACACACACAGACCAAACACACACAGACCAAACACTTACAGACTAAATACACACAGAATAAACACACACGCAGATCAAACACTAACACACCAAACAGACACACAGATCAAACACACACAGACCAAACACACACAAAGACGAAACACACACACAGAGCAAATACACACTCAGACCAAACACACACACAGACCAAACACACACACAGACCAAACACACACAGACCAAACACACACAGACCAAACAAACACAGATCAAACACACACACTGACCAAAAACACACAGAGACCAAGCACACACACAGATCAAACGCACACACAGACCAAACACACACACAAATCAAACACACACATATCAAACACACACACAGACCAAACACACACACACATCAAACACACACACAGACCAAACACACTCACAGACCAAACACAAACACACGCCAAACACTTACAGACCAAACACACACAGACCAAACACATACAGACCAAACACACACAGACTAAACACACACACACAGATAAAACACACACACAGACGAAACACACACAAACCAAACACACACACAGACCAAACACTTACAGACTAAATACACACAGAATAAACACACACGCAGATCAAACACTAACACACCAAACACACACACAGATCAAATACACACAGACCAAACACACACAAAGACGAAACACACACACAGAGCAAATACACACTCAGACCAAACACACACACAAACCAAACACACACACAGATCAAACACACACAAAGACCAAACACTTACAGACTAAACACACACAGACCAAACACACACACATACCAAACACACACACAGACTAAACACACACGCAGATCAAACAATTACAGACCAAACACACACACAGACCAAACACATACACAGACCAAACACACACACAGACCACACACATAGACCAAACACTTACAGACCAAACACACAAAGACCAAACACACACACACAGATCAAACACACACACACAGACCAAACACACACAGGCCAAACACAATCACAGACCAAACACTTACAAACCAAACTCACACAGACCAAACACACACACATACCAAACACACACAGACTAAACACACACACAGATCAAACACACACACTGACCAAACACACACAGACCAAACACTTACAGACCAAACACACACACAGACCAAAAACACACACAGACCAAACACTTACAGACCAAACACACACAAACCAAACACACACACATACCAAACAGACACACAGACTAAACACACACGCAGATCAAACACACACACTGACCAAACACACACATATCAAACACACACACAGACCAAACACATACACATAGATCAAACACACACACAGATCAAACAAACACACACAGATCAAACACACACACACACAAAACACACACACAGATCAAACAAAAACACAGATCAAACACAGACACAGATCAAACACTTACTCACCAAACTCACACACAGATCAAACACACTCACACACCAAAAACACACACAGACCAAACACACACCCATATCAAACACTGACCAAACACTTACAGACCAAACACACACAGACCAAACACTTACAGACAAAACACACACAGACCAAACACACACACATACCAAAAACACACACAGACTAAACACACACACAGATCAAACATATACACTGACCAAACACACACATATCTAACACACACACAGACCAAACACTTACAGAACAAACACACACACAGATCCAACACACACACATAAAACACACACACAGATCAAACAAAAACACACATAAAACACACACACAGATCAAACAAAAGCACACATCAAACACACACACAGATCAAACACTTACTCACCAAACTCACACACAGGTCAAACACACTCACACACCAAAAACACACACATACCAAACACACACCCATATCAAACAAACACTGACCAAACACTTACAGACCAAACACACACACATACCAAACACAAACACAGACTAAACACACACACAGATCAAACATACACATTGACCAAACACACACATATCTAACACACACACAGACCAAACACTTACAGACCAAACACACACACAGATCAAACACACACACAGACCAAACACACACAGACGATTACACACAGACCAAACACACACACAGACCAAACACACACAGACCAAACAAACACAGACCAAACACAGATCAAACACACACACACAGACCAAAAACACACACAGACCAAGCACACACACAGATCAAACGCACACACAGACCAAACACACACACAAATCAAACACACACATATCAAACACACACACAGACCAAACACACACACACATCAAACACACACACAGACCAAACTCACTCACATACCAAACACAAACACACACCAAACACACTCACAGACCAAACACAAACACACACCAAACACTTTCAGACCAAACACACACAGACCAAACACATACAGACCAAACACACACAGACTAAACACACACACACAGATAAAACACACACACAGACGAAACACACACAGACCAAACACACACAGACCAAACACTTACAGACTAAATACACACAGAATAAACACACACGCAGATCAAACACTAACACACCAAACAGACACACAGATCAAACACACACAGACCAAACACACACAAAGACGAAACACACACACAGAGCAAATACACACTCAGACCAAACACACACACAGACCAAACACACACACAGACCAAACACACACACAAATCAAACACACACATATCAAACACACACACAGACCAAACACACACACACATCAAACACACACACAGACCAAACTCACTCACATACCAAACACAAACACACACCAAACACACTCACAGACCAAACACAAACACACACCAAACACTTTCAGACCAAACACACACAGACCAAACACATACAGACCAAACACACACAGACTAAACACACACACACAGATAAAACACACACACAGACGAAACACACACAGACCAAACACACACACAGACCAAACACTTACAGACTAAATACACACAGAATAAACACACACGCAGATCAAACACTAACACACCAAACAGACACACAGATCAAACACACACAGACCAAACACACACAAAGACGAAACACACACACAGAGCAAATACACACTCAGACCAAACACACACACAGACCAAACACACACACAGACCAAACACACACAGACCAAACACACACAGACCAAACAAACACAGATCAAACACACACACAGACCAAAAACACACAGAGACCAAGCACACACACAGATCAAACGCACACACAGACCAAACACACACACAAATCAAACACACACATATCAAACACACACGCAGACCAAACACACACACACATCAAACACACACACAGACCAAACACACTCACAGACCAAACACAAACACACACCAAACACTTACAGACCAAACACACACAGACCAAACACATACAGACCAAACACACACAGACTAAACACACACACACAGATAAAACACACACACAGACGAAACACACACAAACCAAACACACACACAGACCAAACACTTACAGACTAAATACACACAGAATAAACACACACGCAGATCAAACACTAACACACCAAACACACACACAGATCAAATACACACAGACCAAACACACACAAAGACGAAACATACACACAGAGCAAATACACACTCAGACCAAACACACACAAACCAAACACACACACAGATCAAACACACACAAAGACCAAACACTTACAGACTAAACACACACAGACCAAACACACACACATACCAAACACACACACAGACTAAACACACACGCAGATCAAACAATTACAGACCAAACACACACACAGACCAAACACATACACAGACCAAACACACACACAGACCACACACATAGACCAAACACTTACAGACCAAACACACAAAGACCAAACACACAAAGACCAAACACTTACAGACCAAACACACACACACAGATCAAACACACACACACAGACCAAACACACACAGGCCAAACACAATCACAGACCAAACACTTACAAACCAAACTCACACAGACCAAACACACACACATACCAAACACACACAGACTAAACACACACACAGATCAAACACACACACTGACCAAACACACACAGACCAAACACTTACACACCAAACACACACACAGACCAAAAACACACACAGACCAAACACTTACAGACCAAACACACACAAACCAAACACACACACATACCAAACAGACACACAGACTAAACACACACGCAGATCAAACACACACACTGACCAAACACACACATATCAAACACACACACAGACCAAACACATACACATAGATCAAACACACACACAGATCAAACAAACACACACAGATCAAACACACACACACACAAAACACACACACAGATCAAACAAAAACACAGATCAAACACAGACACAGATCAAACACTTACTCACCAAACTCACACACAGATCAAACACACTCACACATCAAAAACACACACAGACCAAACACACACCCATATCAAACACTGACCAAACACTTACAGACCAAACACACACAGACCAAACACTTACAGACAAAACACACACAGACCAAACACACACACATACCAAACACACACACAGACTAAACACACACACAGATCAAACATACACACTGACCAAACACACACATATCTAACACACACACAGACCAAACACTTACAGAACAAACACACACACAGATCCAACACACACACATAAAACACACACACAGATCAAACACACTCACACACCAAAAACACACACAGACCAAACAGACACCCATATCAAACACTGACCAAACACTTACAGACCAAACACACACAGACCAAACACTTACAGACAAAACACACACAGACCAAACACACACACATACCAAACACACACACAGACTAAACACACACACAGATCAAACATACACACTGACCAAACACACACATATCTAACACACACACAGACCAAACACTTACAGAACAAACACACAGATCCAACACACACACATCAAACACACACACACAGATCAAACACTTACTCACCAAACTCACACACAGGTCAAACACACTCACACACCAAAAACACACACATACCAAACACACACCCATATCAAACAAACACTGACCAAACACTTACAGACCAAACACTTACAGACCAAACACACAGAGACCAAACACACACACATACCAAACACAAACTCAGACTAAACACACACACAGATCAAACATACACATTGACCAAACACACACATATCTAACACACACACAGACCAAACACTTACAGACCAAACACACACACAGATCAAACACACACACAGACCAAACACACACAGACGATTACACACAGACCAAACACACACACAGACCAAGCACACACAGACCAAGCAAACACAGACCAAACACATATCAAACACACACACAGACCAAAAACACACACAAACCAAGCACACACACAGATCAAACGCACACACAGAACAAACACACACACAAATCAAACACACACATATCAAACACACACACAGACCAAACACACACACACATCAAACACACACACAGACCAAACTCACTCACAGACCAAACACAAACACACACCAAACACACTCACAGACCAAACACAAACACACACCAAACACTTTCAGACCAAACACACACAGACCAAACACATACAGACCAAACACACACAGACTAAACACACACACACAGATAAAACACACATATAGACGAAACACACACAGACCAAACACACACACAGACCAAACACACACACAGAGCAAATACCCACTCAGACCAAACACACACACAAACCAAACACACACACAGATCAAACACACACACAGACCAAACACTTACCGACTAAACACACACAGACCAAACACACACACATACCAAACACACACACAGACTAAACACACACGCAGATCAAACAATTACAGACCAAACACACACACAGACCAAACACATACACAGACCAAACACACACACAGACCACACACATAGACCAAACACTTACAGACCAAACACACAAAGACCAAACACCTACAGACCAAACACACACACACACAGATCAAAAACACACACACAGACCAAACACACACAGGCCAAACACAATCACAGACCAAACACTTACAAACCAAACTCACACAGACCAAACACACACACATACCAAACACACACAGACTAAACACACACACAGATCAAACACACACACTGACCAAACACACACAGACCAAACACTTACAGACCAAACACACACACAGACCAAAAACACACACAGACCAAACACACACACAGATCTAACACACATAGACCAAACACACACACAGATCAAGCACACACACAGACCAAACACACACACATACCAAACACACACACAGATCAAACACACACACAGACCAAACACACACACACTGATCAAACACACACACAGATCAAACACTCACACACAGACCAAACACTTACAGACCAAACACATACAGAACAAACGCACTGTTACGGCCCTACTGGGACGCAACCGGGTTCTTCTCTGATGGTATTAGAGTTTGGGTATCCGGCCCCAAGTTAGTAGAGGCTTTGAAGGGGTGTGTTCCATAACGCAAGTTAAATAAAAGGGGGAGGGATACAAATGTTCCAATTTATATATATATATTTACCATCACCATGTAATAAATAAATATCAGTCACACACGAGGGTTATAACTACACTATTATGTTCAGGGTTGTCTTCCTCCGAAGACACTGGATGCTCCACGGTGCTCACTCTGGGTAGCCCTGGTTCCTTCTTTCATGGCCCACGATGAATCCTCTATGATTCTCTTGGCGAATCTACCCTGGCCACAGGCCAGCCAAATCACAGTCCCACTGGGTGCTCCATCGTGGAGGCCTTCAACTACAATCCAGCCTGTAGCTGGCAGGTACCGGTCAGCTCCGCTGTGTAGGCCACTCCATGACCGATACTAGGGTTGTGAGCCCTAGGCAGGAGCCTCGTGTGATCCCACTGATCACTCTCCTCACTAAGCACCACAGTGGCTAGTCTCTTCCACTAGCCAGCCCCGGATAAGGCGATTCCCGATACTGCCACGTCACAGGCAGACTAATACTCTCAACAGAGTTCGTCCGGGGGTGACTCACAGCTTCTTCAGCAGACTCGTGAAGACACCTTGGCTGCCTTGGGTAGACTGATCCATCCTCCAATACAGCAGTCCCAGGTCGACTCTGCAATCAGACATGTCATTAATACTGGGACGCTCTAGGGCACCTCACTTACAGGCTTAGACACAAACGTCCACCTCTCTGCTCCATAGATGGCGTTCACTGTCTAAGCGCCACCTCACCAGAGGTCAGCAGCGGCTATCATATGAGCTGATTAAGACGAGAATCCAGCACCTGTGGCCCGTATATCCTGTCCTCACTAGATGGCGTCGTCCATTTGGAGGGGGTTTCGGGAGCGGACTCACAGATGGCGTTGTTGTCACTGCTCCGTGCTCAGATGCTGGACTCGGGTCCGGAACACGCACACAGACCAAACACATACAGACCAAACACACAGACCAAACACTTACAGATCAAACATACACACAGACCAAACACACACAGATTAAACACTTACAGACCAAACACACAGACCAAAAACTTACAGACCAAACTCACGCACACATCAAACACACACACGGACCAAACACTTACAGACCAAACACTTACAGACCAAACACTTACACACCAAACACACACAAAGACCAAACACTTACAGACCAAACACACACACAGATGAAACACACACACAGATCAAACAAACGCAGACTAAACACACACACAGATCAAACACACACACAGACCAAACAAACGCAGACTAAACACACACAGATCAAACACACACACAGACCAAACACACACAGACCAAACACACACAAAGACCAAACACTTACAGACCAAACACACACAGACCAAACGCACACACATACCAAACACACACAGACTAAATACACACGCAGATCAAGCACACTCAAACAAAGTCCAAACACTTACAGACCAAACACACACACAGATCAAACACACACACAGATCAAACACACATATACACATATCAAACACACACACAGACCAAATACTTACATACCAAACACACACACACACATTATGTGTGTGTGTGTTTACAGACCAAACACATACAGACTAAAAACACACACACTGACCAAACACACACATACCAAACAATTACAGACCAAACACACACACAGACCGAACACACACAGACCAAACATTTACCGACCAAACGCACACAGACCAAACACTTACAGACCAAACACAAACACAGACCAAACACACACACAGATCAAACACACACACATACCACACAAATACACAGACCAAACACACACACACAGACCAAACACACACATAGATCAAACACACACACAGACCAAACATTCACACAGACCAAACACACACACACAGACCACAAACACACACAGATCAAACACACACAGACCAAACACTAACAGATCAAACACAAACACAGACCAAAAACACTCAGACCAAACACACACAGACCAAACACACACACAGATCAAACACACACACAGGCCATACACACACAGACAAAACACACACACAAACCAAACACACATACAGACCAAACACACACAGACCAAACACACACACAGATCAAACACACACACAGATCAAACACACACAGACCAAACCTACACACCGACCAAACACTTACAGACCAAACACACACAGATCAAACAAACACACATACCAAACACACACACAGACTAAACATACACACATATCAAACACACACACAGACCAAACACACAGAGACCAAACACACACACAGACCAAACACTTACATACCAAATTCAAACAGACCAAACACACACACACCAAAATCACACAAATACCAAACACACACACAGACTAAACACTTACAGGCCAAACACACACACACATCAAAGACACTCACCGACCAAACACACACACATATTAAACACACACACAGACCAAACTCACACACAGACCAAACATACACACACTGAGATCAAACACACACACACAGGACAAACACACACTAAGACCAAACACACATACAAACCAAACACACACACAGACCAAACACACACACAGACCAAACTCACACAGAGACCAAACACACACACTGAGATCAAACACACACACACAGGACAAACACACACAGAGATGAAACACTGACAGATCAAACACTTACAGACAAGACACACACACAGACCAAACACACACAGACCAAACAATTACAGACCAAACACACACACAGACCAAACAGTTACACAGACCAAACACAGATCAAACACACACAGACCAAATACACACACCGATCAAACACACACACAGATCAAACACTCACAGACCAAACAAACATACAGACCAAACACACACACACAGACAAAACACAAACACAGACCAAACACACACACAGACCAAACACACATACACAGATCAAACACACACACAGATCAAACACACACACAGATCAAACACACACACAGATCAAACACTCATAGACAAAACAAACATACAGACCAAACACAAACACAGACCAAACACACAAACAGACCAACACACACACACAGATCAAACACACACACAGATCAAACACACACACAGATTAAACACACTCACAGATCAAACACACACACAGAACAAACATACACACACACAGACCAAATACACACACATATCAAACACACAGACCAAACACACACACAGATCAAACACACACACAGATTAATCACACACACACAGATCAAACACACTCACAGACCAAACACACACACACAGACCAAACACACCAACAGATCAAATACACACGAAGACCCAACACACACACAAACCAAACACACACACAGATCAAACACACACACAGACCAAACACACATAGACCAAACAAACACAGACCAAACACTTTCAGACCAAACACAAACACAGACCAAACACCTACAGACCAAACACACACTCAGACCAAACACACACAGACCAAACACTTACAGACCAAACACACTCATACCAAACACTTACAGACCAAACACACTCATACCAAACACTTACAGACGAAACACACACACAGATCAAACACACATAAAGACCAAACATTTTCAGACCAAACACTTACAGACCAAAAACACTCACAAAGACCAAACACACACAGACCAAACAATTACAGAACAAACACACACACAGACCAAACACACACACAGACCAAACACACACAGACCAAACATTTACAGACCAAACACACACAGATCAAACACTTACAGACCAAACACAAACACAGACCAAACACATACACAGATCAAACCCACACATATCAAACACACACACACAGAGACCAAACACACACACAAACCAAACACACACACAGATCAAACACACACACACATCCCCAAATACACATACAGACCAAACACACACACACAGACCAAACTCACACAATGATCAAATACACACAGACCAAATACTAACAGATCAAACACACACACAGACCAAACACCCTCAGACCAAACACACACAGATCAAACACACACGCAGATCAATTACACACACAGACCAATCACACACAGATTAAACACACACAGACCAAACACTTACAGACCAAACACACACAGACCAAACAAACACACATACCAAACAAACACACATACCAAACACACACACAGACTAAACACACACACAGATCAAACACACACACAGACCAAACACACACACCAAAATCACACAAATACCAAACACCCACACAGACTAAACACACACACAGATCAAACACACACACAGACCAAACACACACACAGATCAAACATACACACCAAACACTTACAGACCAAACACACACACAGATCAAACACACACATAGAACAAACACGCAAACAGATCTAACACACACACAGATCAGACACACATACAGACCAAACACACCGTCGTAAAAGACACAGAGCATACACACACACAGACTAAACAGACACAGACCAAACACTAACAGATCACACACAAACACAGACCAGAAACACTCAGACCAAACACACACAGACCAAACACACACACACATCAAACACACACACAGATCAAACACACTCAGACCAAACACTAACAGTTCACACACAAACACAGACCAGAAACACTCAGACCAAACACACACAGACCAAACACACACTCAGATCAAAAACACACACAGGCCATACACACACAGACAAAACACACACACAAACCAAACACACATACAGACCAAACACACACAGACCAAACACACACACTGATCAAACACACACACAGATCAAACACTTACACACCAAACACACTCACAGATCAAACACACAAAGACCAAACACACACACAGACCAAACACACCCACAGATCAAATACACACTAAGACCCAACACACACACAAACCAAACACACACACAGATCAAACACACACAGACCAAACACACATAGACCAAACAAACACTGACCAAACACTTTCAGACCAAACACAAACACAGACCAAACACCTACCGACCAAACACACACACAGAGCAAACACACACAGACCAAACACTTACAGACCAAACACACTCATACCAAACACTTACAGACAAAACACACTCATACCAAACACTTACAGACCAAACACATACACAGATCAAACACACACAAAGACCAAACATTTTCAGACCAAACACTTACAGACCAAAAACACTCACACAGACCAAACACACACAGACCAAACAATTACAGAACAAACACACACACAGACCAAACACACACACAGACCAAACACACACAGACCAAACATTTACAGACCAAACACACACAGATCAAACACTTACAGACCAAACACAAACACAGACCAAACACATACACAGATCAAACACACACATATCAAAAACACACAGAGACCAAACACACACACAAACCAAACACACACACACAGATCAAACACACACACACATACCAAATACACACACAGACCAAACACACACACACAGAACAAACTCACACAATGATCAAACACACACAGACCAAACACTAACAGATCAAACACACACACAGACCAAATACACACAGACCAAACACACACAGACCAAACACACACGCAGATCAATTACACACACAGACCAATCACACACAGATTAAACACACACACAGACCAAACACTTACAGACCAAATACACACAGACCAAACAAACACACATACCAAACACACACACAGACTAAATACATACACAGATCAAACACACACACAGACCAAACACACACACCAAAATCACACAAATACCAAACACGCACACAGACTAAACACACACACAGATCAAACACACACACAGACCAAACACACACACAGATCAAACATACACACCAAACACTTACAGACCAAACACACACACAGATCAAACACACACACAGAACAAACACGCAAACAGATCTAACACACACACAGATCAGACACACATACAGACCAAACACACCGTCGTCACAGACACAGAGCATACACACACACAGACTAAACAGACACAGAGCAAACACGCACACAGATCAAACACACACTCACAGACCAAACACCAACAGACCAAACACACACACAGATCAAACACACACACAGATCAAACACACATACAGACCAAACACACACCGTCGAAACAGACACAGACCATACACACACACAGACTAAACAGACACAGAGCAAACACACACACATACCAAACACATGCAGACTAAACACACACACAGATCAAACACACACACAGACCAAACACACACAGACCAAACACTTACAGACCAAACACCCACAGACCAAACACACACACAGACCAAATACACACAGACCAAACACTTACAGACCAAACACACACAGACCAAACACTTACAGACTAAACACAAACAAAGACCAAACACACACACAGACCAAACACACACAGACCAAACACACACACAGATCAAACACACACACACAATCAAAACACACACACAGACAAAGCACACACACCCATACCAAACACACACACAGATCAAACACACAAAGACCAAAACTAACAGATCAAACACACACACAGACCTAACACACACAGACCAAACACACACACAGATCAAACACACACAGAGGCAAAACACACACAGACCAAACACTAACAGACCAAACACACACAGACCAAACACACACACAGATCAAACACACACACAGACCAAACACACACAGACCAAACATACACACAGACCAAACACTTACAGACCAAACACA
The DNA here is from genome assembly GCF_040958095.1 of Procambarus clarkii. Lineage (NCBI taxonomy): Eukaryota > Metazoa > Arthropoda > Malacostraca > Decapoda > Cambaridae > Procambarus > Procambarus clarkii. The sequence goes on along the minus strand of NC_091181.1, from coordinate 6,224,346 downwards.
CTCAGACCTAACAAACACACTTACCAAACACACTCACAGACTAAACACACACACAGATCAAACACACACACACAGAGACCAAACACACAGAGACCAAACACACTCACAGACCAAACACTTACATACCAAACTAACACAAACCAAACTCACACACACCAAACACACACAAATACCAAACACACACAGACTAAACACACACTCACAGATCAAACACACACACACAAACCAAACACACACAGACCAAAAACACAGACCAAACACTTACAGACGAAACATATTCATACCAAACACTTACAGACAAAACACACACATAGATTAAACACACACACAGACCAAACACTTACAGACCAAAAACACACACACAGACCAAAAACACACAGACCAAACAATTACAGACCAAACACACACACAGATCAAACGCACACACACAGACCAAACACACACAGACCAAACACTTACACACCAAACACACACAGTCCAAGCACTTACACACCAAACACAAACACAGACCAAACACACGCACAGATCAAACACACACACATATCAAACACACACACAGACCAAACACACACATAGACCAAACACACACACACACAGATCAAACACACACACACAGATCAAACACACACACAGGCCAAACACACACACAGATCAAACACACACACCGACCAAACACACACACAGACCAAACACACACACACACAGACCAAACACATACACAGATCAAACACACACAGACCAAACACACACAAAATCCAAACACACACACAGATCAAATACACACTCAAACCAAACAAACACACAAACCAAACACACACACAGATCAAACAAACACACAGACCAAACACACACAGACCAAACACTTACAGACCAAACACACACACAAACCAAACACCTACAGCTCAAACACACACACAGACTAAACACACGCAGACCAAACACTTACAGACCAAACACACTCATACCAAATACTTACAGACCAAACACACTCATACCAAACACTTACAGACCAAACACACATAGATCAAACACACACACAGACCAAACACTTATAGACCAAAAACACACACACAGACCAAAAACACACAGACCAAACAATTACAGACGAAACACACGCACAGATGAAACACACAAACATATATAACACACACACAGTCCAAATACACAGAGCAAACACACACACACAGAACAAACACAGACACATGCCAAACACACACAGACCAAACACACACAGACTAAACACACACACAGACCAAACACACACAGACCAAACACACACACAGATCAAACACACACACAGACTAAAAACACACACAGACCAAACACACACACAGATCAAACACACATATTGACCAAACACACACACAAATCAAATACACACACAGATGAAACACTCACATAGACCAAACACACACACAGATCAAACACACACACAGACCAATCACCCACACGTGCCAAACACACAAACAGACCAAACACACACACACAGACCAAACACACACAAACAGACCAAACGCACACAGACCAAACACATACAGACCAAACACATACACAGACCAAACACTTACAGATCAAACACACACACAAACCAAACACACACAGACCAAACACTTACAGACCAAACACATACAGACCAAAAACTTTCAGACCAAACACACACACACAGATCAAACACACACACAGACGAAAGACTTACAGACCAAACACACACACAGACCAAACACACACAGATTAAACAATTACAGACCAAACACACACACAGAACAAACACACACAGACAAAACACTTACAGACCAAACACACACACAAATCAAACACACACACAGATCAAACACACACACAGACCAAAGACACACAGACCAAACACACACACATACCAAACACACACAGACTAAATACACACACAGATCAAACACACACACTGACCTAACACACACATGTCAAACACACACAAAGACGAAACACTTACATACCAAACACACACAGACCAAACACACACATACCAAACACCCACACACAGACCAAACACTTACAGACCAAAAACACACAGACCAAACACACACACATACCAAACACACACACAGACTAAATACACACACAGATCAAACACACACTCTGACCTAACACATACATGTCAAACACACACAGAGACCAAACACTTACAGATCAAACACACACACAGATCAAACACACACAGATCAAACACACACACCCAGATCAAACACACACACACAGACCAAACACATACACAGATCAAACACACACACACAGATTAAACACACACACAGACCAAACACACACAGACGAAACACAAAAAGACCAAACACACACACAGACCAAACACACACAGACCAAACACACATGCTCAGATCAAACACACACACACAGACCAAAACACACATAGACCAAACACACACACAGATTGTTACGGCCCTCTCGGGACGCAACAGGGTTCTTGCTCTGATGTTGTTAGAGGAAGTTATATCCGACCCCAAGCCAGTAGTGGCTATCAAGGGATGTGATCCGTAACGCAAGTAACTTAAAGGGGAAGGGAAATAAAGGCAAAAACTTAATATAATATATTAACCACCACCAATAAATAATATATAAAAAGATTACACGGGGGGAGGGGTATTAACACTGTACACATATGTCTTCGTACTGAAGAATCGCACAATCGTCTTCTCCTGAAGACTCTGGTTCAACTCTCTCTCGGTGCTGAGTCGTCGGTGCTTACTTGGCCTCACAACGAATCCTCTGAGAACGCTGAGCCTACCCTGGCCACAGGTCAGCCAAAACACAGGTCTACTGGGGGCACCGCCGTGGAGGCCGTCAACCACACGTCCAGCTGGTCTGCTGGCAGGTTCCGGATCAGCAAGGCTGGTCAGGCCACTCCACGAACGATATAAGGGGAACGCCCTGGACAGGAGCTTCGTGTGACACCACAAATCACTCTCCTGTCCTCGATACCCCAGTGGATAAACGTCTCCACCAGTCGGTCCTGGGAACGACGATCCTTTCAACTGCCACTCCACTGGCAGGGTAACACCACAGTGTTCTTCCGGGGGGACGACTTCACAGCTGCTGCAGCAAAGTACACGTTATGGAGACGGCTGCCTCAGGTAGACTGACTCAACTTACAACACAGCGGTCCCAGGTCGACTCTGTAAGCAGACACGTCATCAATAACTGGGACACACTAAGGCACCTTACTTACAGGCTCAGACACAAACGCCCACCTATCCACTCCATAGATGGCGCTGGTGTCTGAGCACCACCTCACCAGAGGTCAGCAGCGGCGGTGTAGAGTGCTGAACGGGACTGGAAACTGGCCCTTGTGGCCGGTATTCGCCGTCCTCACCAGGTGTCGTCGTCCGTTTGGCGGGGGTTTCGGGAGCTGACCCACAGATGGCGTGGTCGTTACTGCTCCGTGCTCGGACACTGGATCCGGGTTCGTAACACCTCCCCACCAAAAAGAATTTGGTTTGGGGTTCTATAAAAAGAGACACAAACCAAATTAGTACGGCGACACAACTCCAAATGGACTCACCATTACTGTAAACTGGCACGGCGAGGCTGTCTCGTCCACAGAACTGTCCTGCTGGACAATTCCGGCACAATGGGAACTTGCAGATAGAAGACGGTGATCTGTCTGAAGTACTTCTCCACACCTTTACCGAGATGTTAATCCGGAGCATAATCTCACACCTCTCGAGTAAGGATCGGTGTAGACACGATCTGGGGCGACTCGACACTTCCCTGTGTCGTGGCACCGATGATGGCTGATCACAGACGGCATTTCTGGTACCGGTCCGATGGTCCTTTAGGGAGACAGGAACCTGGAATACAGGGGTCTGATAATTCAGAGTGATCGCGACAGTGGGTAAGTCAATACTTACAGCATATCCTACTAGGTCCACACGTAGTCCCAACAGGGCTGCTTGCACACCGAAGATGGCATTCGCTCTGCCACCGTCAGGTCGACCAACGTTCCGCATAACGCTGCATTGAGGCTCAGCTATCACGCGGGGGGGTGTCAACCTGTTGGAAACAGTCACTCATATTACCATATTGCGTACCTCCTGTATCAACCATCACCTTCCAGGTCCCTTCTTCAACTGCAACACTTGCAGTGTAAATCTCTAATCCCTGGGACCTCTTCACGATGTTCATGGGAGCCATCATTCGTCGGGTCGTCCACCGGTCCTCACTGAGAGCACATACGAGAATCAAAAATACCGCTAAGAAACATTTGGTTACCTGAGGAATAAGCTTCCTGAGCCTGTAATGTCCATAACCGGCTATATCCATTAGCCTGGTTTGGATCGAAGAGGGCTCTAGAACCTTCGCACATACCTCTGACGTCTGGGGAATCTCTGGTCGGTTCAATGAACGCTGTACCTTGCCATACCGCAAGTACACGTCCGCCTTCGTTCCAGACTCGTTAGTATCCGTGGGTGCCTGCTCACAAGGCCTCTCTTCTAGCTCAGGTACTTCTGCCATCGTAACCTCATGTTTCTTGGCGAGAGAAAAATCAGGAGACACTGCTAGAACGTTCTCAATCTGTAGGCGAGAGGACAAATTAAACATAGTTACATCCGGGTCTGTCTTTACCTGGACATTACCATTGCCTGTAGACACCTCTGACCGTACTGTTCTGGCTGACTCGTCCGCTATCTTGGGATGATTGGTGCTCCAATCGGTCACCAAGTCGTTGGCTAGTGCCACGTCAATCCCAGCCACAGGGAGGGTATCGACTACTGCCAACGCACATGTGCCGCTGAAATAAGGCGAGTCGAGATGTACTGGCACTAAGGGGGCGATGTACTGCGTCCTAGGAAACCCAACCAGGACAACCTCTGGTCTCCCATCCACACATACTCCCTCGGGTAACGAGCTCTTCACGATCAGGGACTGGGCTGCTCCACTATCTCTGAGCACTACAACTGATCTACCAGTATGATCACTCGATACATACCCGCCTGAAGTGTGAGGGGAAAACAACCTGGGTTCTTCCTGCGTAGTCGTCGACTGGCTTCCTGCTGGTGGTGTAACACAGCACATCATCATCACCTCCCTACGTGCGCTGCCACCTCTTCTGCCTCGGCACCTAGCAGCTACATGCCCTTTCTGCCCACAAGTCCAGCACACCATATTCCTCCTCGGGCTCCGGTGTTTCGGACTGCTAGGACTTGTTCTTCGAGGGCTACTTGGGGGCGTCTTCTTAGCACTTTGTGGGACGGGTCTTTCCTCTTCATCATGAGGTCTGTCGAACCGGCGCTGGTAATTCCTTGGGACGTACTTAGCAGACGGCCTATGAGTCAGGATGTATTCCTCAGCCATTGTGGCTGCTGCACTCAAGGTCTCCACCTGCTGCTCTTCTAAGTATGTCTTGAGGTCTCCAGACAAACAATCCTTGAAGTCCTCCAGCAGAATCAGCTGCTCGAGGTCTTCCTTGGTCTCCACCTTCCGAGAGGCACACCATTCCTGGAAAAGTCGCTCCTTGATTGTGGCGAATTCGGTGAAAGTGTGTTCTGAGGTCTTCTTCAGGTTTCTGAACTTTTGCCTATATGCCTCAGGTACCAATTGGTACGCCATGAGCACCACCTTCTTCACCTTGTCGTAATCGCCGGAGTCGTCAAGGGATAACGTAGAGCAGGCGATTTGGGCCTTCCCAGTCAAGACTGACTGTATCATGATGGCCCAGTTCTCCCTTGGCCACTCCAAAGAGGCAGCGACTTTCTCGAAGGCTGCAAAGAACTTCGAAACTTCCCTCTCATTGAATTTGGGGACCATTTTGATGTTTCTTACCGGATCGAAACCGCTGGTGTCCGTTGTTGGCCTCCGACCACCGCCTAATCGTAATACTTCTAGTTCATGTTGTCTCTGTCTTTCGTTTTCCTCTCTCTCTCTCTGTGTTCTCTTTCTCGTTTCTCTTCTCTCTCTCGCTCTTCTCTTTCTCGTTTCTCTTCTCTCTCTCGTTCTTCTCTTTCTCTTTCTCGTTCTTCTCTCTCTCTGTCTCGTCTCTCTTCTCTTTCTCATTCTTCTCTTTCTCGTTTCTCTTCTCTTTCTCGTTCTTCTCTTTCTCGTTTCTCTTCTCTTTCTCGTTCTTCTTTTTCTCGTTTCTCTTCTCTTTCTCGTTCTTCTTTTTCTCGTTTTTCTTCTCTTTCTCGTTCTTCTTTCCTTTCTTCTAATTCTAAACGTCTCATCGCCAATTCTTTATCTTTTAATTCTCGTTCTAATTCTAACTTCTTCCACTCAATCTCGCGATTGATCTCTAGGGCACGCATTTTGACTGTTAGGAAGCTGATATTAAGCTCACCTGCATCACTGTCAACGTCACTGCCCTTATCTTCCTTTTCCGTGGAAGCCATGTCCTCACCTTCTTTTGTACTAGGAGCCTCGCCTTCCTGTTTCTCTTCTGCCTTCAAGTGCCGGTGAACCTTGGACAAGATCTCCACACGGGAATCACTGGCACGGATCTTGATCTCCAGGTAGGCGCTCACTAGTACAAGTTCCGGTTTGCTCAGATACTTTAATCTGGCAAGACAGTCCTCTCTGTTCAGAAAAGCCTGAACATCGTCCAGATCATCGATGGTAGCTTTTTCTGCCATTGTCACAGATGGAACACTCAACTAGCACTTAACACACCGCTTACACGTTAGCACTTAACGCACCGAGCACTGTTCTACGTCAATATTGCACTTTATCGCACCTGGCGCCTCACTTGCCAATATTGCACGTAATTACTTCGGGCACCGCACTACACAATATTGCACTAAATCGCAATGAACACTTCGCTCTACAATATTGCACTGAATCACTGAGCACCGCACTAGTCAATATTGCACTTAATCGCTTAGTCACAGCGAGCACCGCACTGCACAATATTGCACTTAGTCACTCTTGAGCACCGCACAGGACGTTTAACGTCACAATCGTCACACACAGGGGGAATTATATACAGGGATTACGCCACTTCACCACCCCTGTCAAACATACTTAACAAGGGGACGGATCCCGCTGGGGATGCCAATTATGTTACGGCCCTCTCGGGACGCAACGGGGTTCTTGCTCTGATGTTGTTAGAGGAAGTTATATCCGACCCCAAGCCAGTAGTGGCTATCAAGGGATGTGATCCGTGACGCAAGTAACTTAAAGGGGAAGGGAAATAAAGGCAAAAACTTAATTTAATATATTAACCACCACCAATAAATAATATATAAAAAGATTACACGGGGGGAGGGGTATTAACACTGTACACATATGTCTTCATACTGAAGAATCGCACAATCGTCTTCTCCTGAAGACTCTAGTTCAACTCTCTCTCGGTGCTGAGTCGTCGGTGCTTACTTGGCCTCACAACGAATCCTCTGAGAACGCTGAGCCTACCCTGGCCACAGGTCAGCCAAAACACAGGTCCACTGGGGGCACCGCCGTGGAGGCCGTCAACCACACGTCCAGCTGGTCTGCTGGCAGGTTCCGGATCAGCAAGGCTGGTCAGGCCACTCCACGAACGATATAAGGGGAACGCCCTGGACAGGAGCTTCGTGAGACACCACAAATCACTCTCCTGTCCTCGATACCCCAGTGGATAAACGTCTCCAGCAGTTGGTCCCGGGAACGACGATTCTTTCAACTGCCACTCCACTGGCAGGGTAACACCACAGTGTTCTTCCAGGGGGACGACTTCACAGCTGCTGCAGCAAAGCACACGTTATGGAGACGGCTGCCTCGGGTAGACTGACTCAACTTCCAAAACAGCGGTCCCAGGTCGACTCTGTAAGCAGACATGTCATCAATAACTGAGACACACTAAGGCACCTCACTTACAGGCTCAGACACAAACGCCCACCTATCCACTCCATAGATGGCCACCGCCGCTGCTGACCTCACCAGAGGTCAGCAGTGGCGGTGTAGAGTGCTGAACGGGACTGGAAACTGGCTCTTGTGGCCGGTATTCGCCGTCCTCACCAGGTGTCGTCGTCCGTTTGGCAGAGGTTTCGGGAGCTGACCCACAGATGGCGTGGTCGTTACTGCTCCGTGCTCGGACGCTGGATCCGGGTTCGTAACACAGATCAAACACACACACAGACCAAACACACACACACAGATCAAACATACACACAGACCAAACACAGACCAAACATATACACAGAACAAACACTTACAGACCAAACACACACACAGATCAAACACACACACAGATCAAACACACACAAAGATCAAACACACACACGGACCAAACACACACACAGATCAAACACAAACACAGATCAAAAACACACACAGATCAAACACACACACAGATCAAGCACACACACAGATCAAACATTTACACACCAAGCACACACACACACACAGATCAAACACACTCACACACCAAACACACACACAGACCAAACACACACACAGATCAAATGCACACTCAGACCAAACACACAAACAAACCAAAGACACACACAGATCAAACACAAACACACAGATCAAACACAGACACAGATCAAACACACACACGGACCAAACACACACAAACCAAACACACACAGACCAAACACTTACAGACCAAGCACAAACACAGACCAAACACTTACAGACCAAACACACACACAGACCAAAGACACACAGACCAAGCACTTACAGACCAAGCACTTACAGACAAAACATACACAGATCAATCACACACACAGGTCAAACACACACAGAGACCAAACACACATAGATCAAGGACACACACAGATCAAACAGACACAGATCAAACACTTACACACCAAACACACACAGACCAAACACACACAAAGACCAAACACACACACCGATTAAATACACACTCAGACCAAACACACACACAAACCAAACACACACACAGATCAAACACACACACAGACCAAACACACATAGACCAAACACACACAGACCAAACACTTACAGACCAAACACACGCACAAACCAAACACCTGAAGACCAAACACACACACAAACCAAACACACACAGACCAAAAACTTACATACCAAACTCACACAGGCCAAACACACACACACCAAACACACACAAATACCAAACACACACAGACCAAACACTTACAGACCAAACACACTCATACCAAACACTTACAAACCAAACACACACATAGATCAAACACACACACACACAGACCAAACACTTACAGACCAAAAACACACAAACAGACCAAAAACACACAGACCAAACACTTATGGACCAAACACACGCAGACCAAACACTTACAGACCAAACACAAACACAGACCAAACACACTCACAGATCAAATACAAACACAAATCAAACACACACACGGACCAAACACACACAGACCAAACACACACACACAGATGAAACACACACACAAACCAAACACACACACAGATCAAACACACACACAGACCAAACACGCACACAGACCAAACATACACACACAGACCAAACACACACACAGATCAAACACACACAGACCAAACTAACAGATCAAACACACACACAGACCAAACACACACAGACCAAACACACACACAGATCAAACACACACACAGGCAAAACACACACAGACCAAAAACACACACAGACCAAAAACACACACAGACCAAACACTAAAAAATAAAACACACATACAGACCAAACACACACAGGCGAAACACACATACAGATCAAACACACACAGACCAAACACACACAGACCAAACAAACACACAGAATAAAACACTTACAGACCAAACACACACAGACCAAACAAACACACATACCAAACACACACTCTGACTAAACACACACACAGATCAAATACACTCACACAGACCAAGCACACAGAGACCAAACACACACACAGACCAAGCACTTACATACCAAAACTCACACAGAACAAACACACACACACCAAACACACACAAATACCAAACACACACACAGACTATATACACACACGGATAAAACACACACACATAGATCAAACACACACACAAACCAAACACACACACAGGCCAAACACAAACACAGATTAAACACACACAGATCAAACACACACACAGATCAAACACACACACAGATCAAACATTTACACACCAAACTCACACACACACACAGATCAAACACACTCACACACCAAACACACACACAGACCAAACACACACACAAATCAAATGCACATTCAGACCAAACACACACACAAACCAAACACACACACAGATCAAACACAAACACACAGATCAAACACACACAGACCAAGCACTTACAGACCAAGCACTTACAGACAAAACACACACAGATCAATCACACACACAGGTCAAACACACACACAGACCAAACACACACAGATGAAAGACACACACAGATAAAACACACACACAGATCAAACACTTACACACCAAACACACACAGACCAAACACACACAAAGACCAAACACACACACCGATCAAATACACACTCAGACCAAACACACACACACAAAACAAACACACACACAGATCAAACACACACACAGACCAAACACACATAGACCAAACACACACAGACCAAACACTTACAGACCAAACACACGCACAAACCAAACACCTGAAGACCAAACACACACACAGACCAAACACACACAGACCAAACACTTACATACCAAACTCACACAGGCCAAACACACACACAGACCAAACACACACAGACCAAACACTTACATACCAAACTCACACAGGCCGAACACACACACATAAAACACACACAAATACCAAAAACACACACAGACTAAACACACACACAGATATAACACACACACACAGACCAAACACACACACACAATTCAAACACACACATACAAAACACTTACACACCAAACACACTCATGCCAAACACTTACTGACCAAACACACACACATAGATCAAACACACACACATAGATCAAACACACACACACACAGACCAAACACTTACAGATCAAACACTTACAGACCGAAAACACACACACAGACCAAAAACACATAAACCAAACAATTACAGACCAAACACACACAGAGAAAACATACACATAGACCAAACACACACAGACCAAACACTTATGGACCAAACACACGCAGACCAAACACTTACAGACCAAACACAAACACAGACCAAACACACTCACAGATCAAATACACACACAAATCAAACACACACACGGACCAAACACACACAGACCAAACACACACACACAGATGAAACACACACCCAGACCAAATACACACACAGATCAAACACACACACAGACCAAACACAAACACAGACCAAACACACGCACAGATCAAACACACACACATATCAAACACACACACAGACCAAACACACACATAGACCAAACACACACACACAGATTAAACACACACACACAGATCAAACACACACACAGACCAAACACACACAAAAACCAAACACACACACAGATCAAATACACACGCAGACCAAACAAACACAAAAACCAAACACACACACAGATCAAACAAACACACAGACCAAACACACACAGACCAAACACTTACAGACCAAACACACACAAACCAAACACCTACAGCTCAAACACACACACAGACCAAACACACACAGACCAAACACTTACAGACCAAACACACTCATACTAAACACTTACAGACCAAACACACTCATACCAAACACTTACAGGCCAAACACACATAGATCAAACACACACACAGACCAAACACTTATACACTAAAAACACACGCACAGACCAAAAACAAACAGACCAAACAATTACAGACCAAACACACGCATAGATGAAACACACACACATATATAACACACACACAGTCCAAACACACATAGAACAAACACACACACACAGATCAAACACACACACAGACCAAATATACACAGACCAAACACATACACAGATCAAACACACACACACACACAGAACAAACACAGACACATACCAAACACACACAGACCAAACACACACAGACTATACACACACACAGACCAAACACACACAGACCAAACACACACACAGATCAAACACACACACAGACTAAAAACACACACAGACCAAACACACACACAGATCAAACACACACATAGACCAAACACACACACAAATCAAATACACACACAGATCAAACACACACATAGACCAAACACACACACAGATCAAACACACACACAGACTAAACACACACACACAGATCAAACATACACACAGATCAAACATACACACAGATCAAACACAGACCAAACATATACACAGAACAAACACTTACAGACCAAACACACACACAGATCAAACACACACACAGATCAAACACACACACAGATCAAACACACACACAGATCAAGCACACACACAGATCAAACATTTACACACCAAACACACACACACACACAGATCAAACACAATCACACACCAAACACACACACAGATCAAACACACACACAGATCAAAGGCACACTCAGACCAAACACACAAACAAACCAAACACACACACAGATCAAACACAAACACACAGATCAAACACAGACAGATCAAACACACACACGGACCAAACACACACAAACCAAACACACACAGACCAAACACTTACAGACCAAGCACACACACAGACCAAACACTTACAGACCAAAGACACACACAGACCAAAGACACAGAGACCAAGCACTTACAGACCGAGCACTTACAGACAAAACACACACAGATCAGTCACACACACAGGTCAAACACACACACAGACAAACACACACAGATCAAAGACACACACAGATAAAACACACACACAGATCAAACACTTACACACCAAACACACACAGACCAAACACACACAAAGACCAAACACACACACCGATCAAATACACACTCTGACCAAACACACACACACAAACCAAACACACACACAGATCAAACACACACACAGATCAAATACACATACAGATCAAACACAAACACACAGACCAAACACACACACAGATCAAACACACACACACAGATCAATCACACACTCAGATCAAACACACACACAGACCAAACACACACACAGATCAAAAACTCACACAGATCAAACACTTACACACCAAACACACACAGACCAAACACACACAAAGACCAAACACACACACAGACCAAATACACACTCTTACGAAACACACTCACAAACCAAACACACACACAGATCAAACACACACACAGACCAAACACACAAAGACCAAACACACACAGACCGAACACACACACAGATCAAACACAAACACAGACCAAACACCTACAGACCAAACACACACAGAGACCAAACACACACAGACCAAACATTTACAGACCAAACACACTCATACCAAACACTTACAGACCAAACACACATACAGATCAAACACACACACAGACCAAACACTTGCAGACCAAAAACACACACACAGACCAAACACACACATACCAAACAATTACAGAACAAACACACACACAGACCAAACAAACACACACAGACCAAACACACACAGACCAAACATTTACAGATCAAAACAAACATAGACCGAACACTTACAGACCAAACACAAACACAGACCAAACACACACAAAGATCAAACACACACACATATCAAACATACACACAGACCAAAGACACACACAGACCAAACACACACACAGATCAAACACACACACAGACCAAACACACACACAGACCAAACACACACACACACACAGACCAAGCACACACGCAGACGAAACACACACAGACCATCACTAACAGATCAAACACACACACAGACCAAACACACACAGACCAAACACACACAGACCAAACACACACACAGATCAAACACACACACAGACCAAACACACACAGACCAAACACACACACAGACCAAACACACACACAGACCAAACACCTACAGACTAAACACACACACAGACCAAACACACACAGACCAAACACTTACAGACCAGAAACACTCATACCAAACACTTACAGACCAAACACACATTCAGATCAAACACACACACAGACCAAACAATTACAGAACAAACACACACATAGACCAAACACACACACAGACCAAACACACACAGACCAAACATTTACAGACCAAAACAAACATAGACCAAACACTTACAGACCAAACACTTTCAGACCAAACACAAACACAGACCAAACACACACAAAGATCAAACACACACACATATCAAACACACACACAGACCAAACGCACACACAGACCAAACACACACAGATCACACACACACACAGACCAAACACACACACAGACAAAACACACACACACACAGACCAAGCACACACACAGATGAAACACACACAGACCAGACACTAACAGATCAAACTCACACACAGACCAAACACACAGACCAAACACACACAGACCAAACACACACACAGATCAAACACACACACAGACCAAACACACACAGACCAAACACACATACAGATCAAACACTTACAGACCAAACACTTACAGACCAAACACACAGACCAAACAAACACACATACCAAACACACACACACAGACTAAACACACACACAGATCAAGCACACACACAGACCAAACACACACAGACCAAAAACACACACACACACCAAACACTTACATACCAAACTCAAGCAGACCAAACACACACACACCAAAATCACACAAATACCAAACACACACACAGATTAAACACACACACAGATCAAACACACACACAGACCAAACACACACACAGATCAAACACACACAAACAAAACACTTACAGACCAAACACACACACAGATCAAACACACACACAGAACAAACACGCACACAGATGAAACACACACTCACAGACCAAACACACACAGACCAAACACACACACAGATCAAACACACACACAGATCAAACACACACAGACCAAACACACACACAGAACAAACACGCAAATAGATCAAACACACTCACAGACCAAACACACACACAGATCAAACATACACACAGATCAAACACACACACAGACCAAACACACAGCGTCGAAACAGACACAGACCAAACACACACACAGACCAAACACACACACAGATCAAACACACACACACAGACCAAACACACGTACAGACCAAACACACACACACATATCAAACACACACACACAAACCAAACACACACTGTTACGGACCCGAGTCCAGCGTCGTAGCACGGAGCGGTGACGACAACGCAATCTGTGGGTCAGCACCCGAAACCCCCACCAAATGGACGACGCCATCTAGCGAGGGCGGGATATACCGGCCACAGGGGCTGGTTTCCCGTCTTAATCAGCTAGTAACGTAGCCGCTGCTGACCTCTGGTGAGGTGACGCTTAGACAGCAACGCCATCTATGGAGTGGATAGGTGGGCGTTTGTGTGTAAGCCTGTAAGTGAGGTGCCCTAGAGTGTAACTAGTACTGATGACGTGTCTGATTACAGAGTCGACCTAGGACTGCTGTATTGGACGATGGATGAGTCTACCCAAGGCAGCCATAGTATCTCCATGTGTTTGCTGCAGAAGCTGTGAGTCACCCCCCGGATGAACACTGTGTGTTAGTCTGCCTGTGAGGTGGCAGAACCAGGAATTGTCGTACCCGTGGCTGACTGGTGGAGAAGACTAGCCACTGGGGTGTTGTGGTGAGGAGAGTGATCAGCGGAATCACACGAGGCTCCTGCCTAGGGCTCGCAACCCTAGTATCGGTCGTGGAGTGGCCTACGCAGCAGAGTTGATTGGAACCTGCCAGCTACAGGCTGGATTTGTGGTTGATGGCCCCTACGATGGTGCACCGAGTGGGACTGTGATTTGGCTGGCCTGTGGCCAGGGTAGACTCGCCTAGGGAATTGAAGGATTCATCATGAGGCCACAAGAAGAGAACCAGGGCTACTCGTCTTGAGCACTGTAGAGCATCCTGTGTCTTCAGAGGAAGACGATATTGTACATAAGTGTAGTTATAGCCCCAGCGAGTGACTGTGAGTGATATATTTATGGTGGTGGATAACATATATATTTAATTTAGTGTATTTGTATCCCTTTCCATTTAATTTACTTGCATTACAGAACACACCCCTTGAAAGCCACTACTAACTTGGGGCCGGATACCCAAACTCTACTAACATCAGAGAAGAACCCCAGTTGCGACCCAATAGGGCCGTAACATAATTGGCATCCCCAGCAGGATCCGACCCCTTGTCAAGTATGTTTGACAGGGGTGGTGAAGTGGCGCAATCCCTGTAAATAATTACCCCTGTGTGTGACTATTAGGATGTTATACGTCCTGTGCGGTGCTCGGAGTGATTAAGTGCAATATTGTGTAGTGCGGTGCCCGGTGTGATTACGTGCAATATTGGCAAGTGCGGTGTTAGGTGTGATCAAACAGACCAAACACACACACACAGATCAAACACACGCACAGATCAAACACACACACACAGACCAAACACTTACAGACTAAACGTACAAAGACCAAACACATACAGACCAAACGCACACAGACCAAACACATACAGACCAAACACATACACAGACCAAACACTTACAGATCAAACACACACACACAAACCAAACACACACAGACCAAACACTTTCAGACCAAACACATACAGACCAAAAACTTACAGACCAAACACACACACACAGATCAAACACACACACAGACCAAACACTTACAGACCAAACACACACACAGACCAAACACACACAGATTAAACAATTACAGACCAAACACGCACACAGACCAAACACACACAGACAAAACACTTACAGACCAAACACACACACAAATCAAACACACACTCAGATCAAACACACACATGGACCAAACACGCTCAGACCAAACACACACACATACCAAACACACACACAGACTAAATACACACACAGATCAAACACACACACTGACCTAACACACACATGTCAAACACACACAGAGACCAAACACTTACATACCACACACACACAGACCAAACACACACATACCAAACACACACACACAGACCAAACACTTACAGACCAAAAACACACAGACCAAACACACACACATACCAAACACACACACAGACTAAATACACACACAGATCAAACACACACACTGACCTAACACACATATGTCAAACACTCACAGAGACCAAACACTTACAGATCAAACACACACACAGATCAAACACACACATAGATCACACACACCCAGATCAAACACACATGGGGCCTCGTAGCCTGGTGGATAGCGCGCAGGACTCGTAATTCTGTGGCGTGGGTTCGATTCCCGCACGAGGCAGAAACAAATGGGCCAAGTTTCTTTCACCCTAAGTGCCCCTGTTACCTAGCAGTAAATAGGTACTTGGGAGTTAGTCAGCTGTCACGGGGTGCTTCCTGGGGTGTGTGTGTGTGTGGTGTGGGAAAAAAAAGTAGTTAGTAAACTGTTGATTGACAGTTGAGAGGCGGGCCGAAAGAGCAAAGCTCAACCCCCGCAAAAACACAACTAGTAAACACACACACAGACCAATAACACACAGACCAAACACATACACAGATCAAACACACACACACAGATTAATCACACACACAGACCAAACACACACAGACGATTGACACAGTACCATTGACACAGTACCCCATAAGAGGTTGATGCATAATCTGGAGAAACAGGGTGGAGAAACTGGTACGTTACTCCAGTGGATAAGGGAGTACCTAAGCAATAGGAAGCAAAGAGTTACAGTGAGGCGTGAGACCACAAAATTGGCGTGGAGAACAAATGGGTGTTAGAATTTAACCCAAGCAAATGTAATGTAATAAAGATAGGTGTAGGGAGCAGGACACCAGATACAAGGTATCATTTGGGAGATAAAATTCTTCTAGAGTTAGAAAGATTTGGGGGCTGATATCACGCCGACCTGTTCCCTTAAGCCCATATCAAGAGAATAACATCAGTGGCATATGCCAGGTTAGCCAATATAAGAACGGACTTTAGAATCTTGTGTGAGGAACCATACAGAACTTTATATACCACATATGTCAGACCAATTCTGGAATTTGCGGCTCCAGTGTGGAGTTCATATCTAGTCAAGCTTAAGACTAAATTGGAAAAGTTTCAAAAGTATGTCACTAAACTAGTACCCGAACTGAGGGGTATGAGCTACGAGGGGATACTATGGGAATTAAACCTCAAGTCACTGGGAGGCAGAGGAGTTATGGGGGACATGATCACCACATACAAGATTCTCAAAGGAATTGATAGGGTCGATAAAGACAGACTATTTAATGCATGGGGCAAACACACTATGGGACACAGGTGGAAATTGAGTGTCTAAATGAGCCATAGAATCATTAGAAAGATTTTTTTCAGCGTCAGAGTAGTTGACAAATGGAATGCATTAGGAAGTGATGTTGTGGAGGCAGACTCCATACACAGTATCATGTGTAGATATGATTGAGCCCAATAGGCTCAGGAACCTGTATATCTGATGACTGACAGTTGAGAGACGGGACCAAAAAGCCAGAGATCAATCCCGCAGTCACAACTAGGTAAGTACAACTAGGTAAGTACACACACATACACATATGAAGTACTTGTACTTAATTTTAATTAGAAAAGTTTTAAATCATCAGTTGTACTATTGCAACTGACTACGATTTGACAGCAAATTTGACCAGGACAACAAATCATGTTGTCTACGATTTGAGTGACAGAAAGTAATGTATTTTATACGTTATTAAAACAACATTATATAAATGGTTTCAGTGTCACCTTTCTGCGACCAATTAAAAACGGTCAAAAATATTTTTTGTTTGCTGAGTATATCCATTCATCTACGTATCTCTCTGTCATATATATATACCTAATAATCTATCTGTAAATATATTTATCATTGTATCTATCTATCCATCTCTTTATCCACCTATCTATCTATCTATCTATCTATCTATCTATCTATCTATCTATCTATCTATCTATCTATCTATCTATCTATCTATCTATCTATCTATCTATCTATCTATCTATCTATCTATCTATCTGTCTATTTATCCAGCTACCATCTCATCTTTCTATTCATTTATGTATTTATCAAGCCATTTATCTGCCCATCCATCTATCCATCATATTCAGCTGTTTATCCATACCCCCTGTATGGGGGTATGGTACTCTATCCATAAGTATATCCTTCACGCTATCAGTCCACATCTCTATGCATACATCTATATATATATCTGCTCTCTGTCTATCTCTTTTATGTCTTTCTGTCTCTCTTTTCTAGCTCTCTCTTTCTCTGTTTATCAGCCTCTATTTCTTCCCTCTGCCTCTGTGTCTGCCTGTTTCTGACTATGTGTCTCTGTCTTTGTATTTCTCGGTCACTGTCTGTCTGTCTCTCTCTTCCTTATCAACAATATTTTTGTGTAATGTGTGGGTTATCGCCTGCGAGAAGAGCTTATGTCACATACTAAAAATGTATAGTTCCCCTTACTCTCATAAAGGGTTGTGTCTTGCAAAACTTTTAAAGTTGTGGAAGAATCGTCTGTTTTATGTGAGTACGAACAAATTATTGACAGCAGGTAATTTGTTAATTTTACCGGGATCAGTGTAAAATGGTACATATTTCTATACGAAAAAACGATTGTTCTGAAAGTTTGTTTTGATACTATCTAGCTGAACAGAGGGCGGGCATTGACAAAAATGTGTGAGGGGGTCTGAATGTGATCCTGACATGCTCTTACCTATTGAATTCTGACAACCCAAATCATCCATTTTTCATCCTGTACCCCAGACCATTTCCTCTGCCCATATGGATGACGCTAGCTCCATCTGTGTGGCCTCCAACGACGAACAGACAAACAGCCAGACACACACACACAGATATTCTCTCACACTTTGGAGTACGTAACATAATATATGTAATGTGTCTCGACTCAATAAGATTCTTATTTTGAGTTTATATTTCAGGTGAAAATGTCTATAAATATTGAACATTTATTGGTTCTTAGTCTTGGAAATTTTGACCGAGTTTGTGCTATATATTATACTGGATGGGTATCCAGCGATGCCTAGGTCTGTCTGTCCAATTTGACCATATATCTATCCTTCCACCTATCTCTCTATTTATCTATCCGTCCATCCACCTACCTCTCTTATTATTTAGCCATTAATCTATATACATAATCAATGCATTAATCTATCTATCTCTCTATCTCGGTCTATCTATCCATCTATCTCGGTCTATCTATCCATCTATCTAACTATCTACTCATCATATATTTAAGAATCTATATATATTCATCTATCTTTCAATCTACCTATATAGCAATCCATATATTCATTTATCTATCTTTCTCTCTGTTTACCTGTACGTCTATCCATCTGTCCAAACATCTACACCTCTGCCTATTTGTCTATACATCTATCTATCCGTCTTTCCCTTTATACATCCATCTATCCATCTATCGACGTGTAGAAGAATGTAAGAACTCTTGTATATATACATAAATAAATAAAATAATTAAATAAATAAAAATACGAAAATATCTATCCATCCATCTACTCATCCATCCATCTACTCATCCATCCATCTACTCATTCATCTATCTATTCATACATCTATCCATTCATCTTCCATCTCTGTCCATTTATCTATACACATCTGTCCATCTTTCCATCCATCTTTCTCTCCACCTGTGCAGCCATTTATCCATCCATCAATGCAGCCATCTGTCCATAAATCTTTTCATCTAGCTTTCTATCCATCTATCTCACTATATCTACATCTTGCTTTCTTTTCATCTATCTATCCATGCACCTAATCAACTTTGTATTCATTAATTCAACCAAATATCTGTTCATTTAACTATCAATCTATATATTCGTCTATATACCTAAACATCCAGCAGTCAATGCATCCATACATCTATCAATCCACTTATCTGTCTATTCATGTTTCCAGCCATCTATTCATCCATTAATCTGCTGTCAGTCTATGTCTCTAAATATCTTTGTCTCTGTTTCTCTATATCTGTCTGTCTATCTGTCATCAGAGAGCTCTGATGAGAAATATAATTGTCTGTGTGTTGGGTGTCAACAGTGAGAAGATGTTACGACCCTGGGTCCAGATGGATCCTGGGTCCAGGTGGATCCTGGGTCCAGATGGATCCTGGGTCCAGGTGAATCCTGGGTCCAGATGACTGTGGCAGATGGACCGGGATCGAGTGGCATTTGTTGACATACAGGTGATGTAAGGACTCTTCACTTATGTGTGCATTTTAGGTGTGATAGGCCTTGAATGTGTTGGATTATACGTTGGATTAGTGATATTTAAATTATAGAGTTTTTAGATTAGTTTGTTTAAAGAATGAATGTTAATTGTGTGGTAAGTTTATACACAGGATTGCTCCCAAATTTAAAATGGCGGCCGAATACGTCCTTGCCAGATGTAAGAGCATTTTGATGCTCCTACATCTATAGGTTTCCACTGAACCTAAACCAATGGCTTCACTCAATTCCCCCCCCCCCCCCCCCATGCACTGTGGCTCAGTCTTCAGGGTACTCCTTTATCAATACACAGAGAGTGTGGACCTGGGAACACCAGGCACATAGGTTCGAACCCTCGCCACGGCTCCTACAGATTTTCTCATTGATACATCACGAGAGTGTGATTACTCTCTGTGTATTAAAGGAAGAGCGTCAGAGGTAGAACATTCCAAGGTGACTGAGCCAGAGTGCATGGGGTGGATTGTCTGACACCCTGCATCGGCGTCAGTGGAAGGCTCAGGAGTCCTAGAGGGTGCAGTAGTACCCAAGGTTGCAATTGTTTTGACCATGTCGTGGCCTAGTCGTCTGGAACGTGTGCCTGGTAACTCACAGCACATTGGTTAGAACCCTCATGGCGGCTACTACGGCTGATCTATTTATTAATCCGCATCTTCGTCTATCCATCCATCCCCTTATCTACTGTCTGTCTCATTCTCTTCCTCTATCTTTATCTCTGCCTCTCTCTGTCTATCTGTCTCTAGCTGTGTTTCTGTTTCTGAGTTTCTGTGTGTGTCTCTCTCTATGTTTTTCTGTCCCTCTGTCTTACAATAGTGTTATGTGTGGGTAGTCGGCAGTGGGAGCAGCTCAGTGGTATGAAGAACTAAACATACAATAGTTACCCTTACTCTGGTATACAGCAGTTTGCTTGAGAAACGTTTGACGCTGTGGGAGAATTGTCTGTTTAATGTGATTAAAGGCAAATTATTCACAGCTGGAATTTTATGTCAATTTTCACAAATTAATGAATAATGTGGCAGGTTACTATAAAAATATTTTTTATATGAAAAATTTGGCCCCCAACTTTGAACAGACAGACATTCTCTCATATGGTATAATTATAAAATATAAATATTGCATTTTAACACATAAAAATTGTGGTGTGTTGTATGACATCAGTGTTATATAATATTGGGATGCATAAATGTCATCCTTACCAAAGTTATCTGTAGCGTTAATGTTTGCTCCAGCGTCGAGGAGGACCTTCACAGTGTTGTTGTGACCAAAAAAGGCTGCTGTGTGAAGGGGTGTCCTGCCTGTCAACAGATACCACAATTGTTATTATGCATAAACCGTCACGATTCCTGTACTTTATGTAAATATTGAAATAATCTGTTCTAGATGAACATTTTTATATACTAGTAAAGTGTTCAGACTAAATAGTACGCAAAATTATTTTCCACCCTAAATTTAAGAGAGAAAGATCATGTTAAAATTTTTAAGAATAGATCACTATTAAAATATCCGACATCTGAACAGTTCTTATTTGATAATGTATTACTTGTGACGAGAGCGACAGTGGTGCTATTGTCAGGCCAGAAACGCTGAGTGTATTAGTGGTTTGAACCATACTACTGTATATTCTTGCCCTGTCTAGAGATCCAACATTCTTCTCGTATACCATTTTGTATGTATGTGATTTTCCCTAATAAATATTATTATTATTATTATTATTATGTACATAAGAAGAGCATTGCTGGGACTTTAATTATTAAATAATAATAAATAATTATTATTTATTAATTTAATTATTATTATGTACATAAGAAGAAACTTTACTGGGGTGAACCAATAGCTCCAGTCTTGCCATCGTCAGTTAACCAATATAACCTTTATAAGCATCGTATGCCATACAAGTTTGTGAATAAAATGTTGGCAATACTTGCTCGAGGAAAGAGAAATATTGTTGCTATCACAATTCAACCAATATAACCATAAATGACATGTTACTGATGATATTTGAGAATGGCTGATGGAGGCATGAGGAACATCGTTGTCGTCATCAGTTAACAATGACCTTCACAGATACTCTGAACACCACTATTCGCTATCGTATCATGCAAGCTTAAAGCATCAGCAACACCATGTTACGCCCGATAAATATTATTATAATTTATGATATCCTGCTTCACTAGTTGTTATCTAACCATACTGACTTGAGAAGAAAGTAACATTGTGGTATCAATGTCAGATAAACAAGATGATTATTGAGGATATCCTTCATCTGGTGATGAGGACATCACCAGATGTCGTTCCATCCCCAGGTTAACCTACTTTCTGAGGTGTTCATCATCCTACAGTAGCCGAAATCTAGGTGAGTATGACCTGTTACTGAAATCAATGTTAGAAAAAGCCCTCAACCTCTGTCTTGATGACCTACAGTGGAAACAAGCCTCTCTTTCCCTAAGACTTCGGGGCCTCGGAGGTCGAACACCAACGCAAATCACCGTACTAGTCTTCCTGTCCTCCTTATCGGCATCCGACGACCTTGTGAAGGAAATTCTACCTGCCTACTTACATCAGCTGGCAGGTGTACATGATCCCAATTTTACACGCTGTGCCACAGAGTGGGCCCCTCGTGCAGGCCCATCACCTCAACCACCATCCCCAAAAGCCCACAAGCAATCCAGCTGGAATGGCCCCATTGTAGACCAAGTTGCTGCAACAACACAACACAACATTGCTCGCCTAACAGCAGTAGCAGCCCCATATGCAGAAGATTTCATGTTAAAAACCCCAATGTCATCAACTGCCACGCGTCCGGCACCACACGCCTTCTGAATTGCTGTGGCCCACCCCCTTGTTGCCCCAATCCACACCATATATAAGTGTTTTTGCGGCGAGGTGGTGGCCGACAGATACGGCCACCATGGCCTACTCTGCCAAAGCACAGGGGGATGGCACTCGAGGCACAGTGAAGTTAACGACATCATCAGAAGGAACCTCACCACAGCTGGATGCCCAGTTGAGAGAGAGCCCCGTTACCTTACGCCCCACAACTCTGATGCTCTTATTGGTCGCCCGGATGGTATCACAGTGAACCCTGGAAGAATGACAAGCAGTTGGTGTGGGAATACACGTGTGTATCAACCCTGGCTAACACCTACATTGATTTCAGTGTTGAACAACCAGGTTGCACTGCCACCCAAAGGGAAGCAGCCAAATCCCGTAAGTATAGAGAACTGGATCACCACTACAATTTTGTCCCCATTCCTTCTGAGACACTAGGCGCCTGGGGTAAAAGTGCCACTAGTTTTATTTAAAGGAACTGGGTTCTATGCTAATTGAAACATTATGAAACCCTAGAGCTGCCAGCTTCCTTTTCCAGCGCCTCAGCGTGGTGATACAGAGGGAAATTGCACACTGCATTCAGGGTTCCTGCCCGCCATCTGAGGAGCTGGAGGAACTCGACAACTTATGATATGCATCTATGTGTTCAGTGAGAATCCACAAGGTCTTCTCTGGAAACTTCTTATTTTCTTCCCTGAGGCTATGGGTCCCCACTTTGACCAAAGGTGGTACCCTCACAACTTTATATATATATACATATATATATATATATATATATATATATATATATATATATATATATATATATATATATATATATATATATATATATATATTATTAAATATGACCGAAAAAGTAAGATTAATAATTCTAACACGAATTTTCTCAATCTTTTGTACATTTCTTTTCACTGTTGGAGGTAAATCAAAAATCAATTCTCCAAAATTCATTTTTATTTCTAGTCTGACGCGACACGAGCGCGTTTCGTAAAACTTATTACATTTTCAAAGACTTTAGTCCACAAATACACAACTGAATAGAACTTACGCATCTCCGATTTTATATCTACATTTGAGTGAGGTGGAAGGGGTGATGTGGCATTAACACAAGACAGAACAAGATGTGGTATTAATAGGGTATTAATTCATCAACACAAGACAGAACAAGAGGTGGTATTAATAGGGTATTAATTTCATCAACACAAGACAGAACACGAAACAATGGGTATTGAATAGAAGTGTTTGTAGAAAGCCTATTGGTCTATATTTCTTGATGCTTCTATATTGGAGCGGAGTCTTGAGGTGGGTAGAATATAGTTGTGCATTAATTGGCTGTTGATTGCTGGTGTTGACTTATTGATGTGTAGTGCCTCGCAAACGTCAAGCCGCCTGCTATCGCTGTATCTATCGATGATTTCTGTGTTGTTTATTAGGATTTCTCTGGCGATGGTTTGGTTGTGGGAAGAGATTATATGTTCCTTAATGGAGCCCTGTTGCTTATGCATCGTTAAACGCCTAGAAAGAGATGTTGTTGTCTTGCCTATATACTGGGTTTTTTGGAGCTTACAGTCCCCAAGAGGGCATTTGAAGGCATAGACGACGTTAGTCTCTTTTAAAGCGTTCTGTTTTGTGTCTGGAGAGTTTCTCATGAGTAGGCTGGCCGTTTTTCTGGTTTTATAGTAAATCGTCAGTTGTATCCTCTGATTTCTGTCAGTAGGGATAACGTTTCTATTAACAATATCTTTCAGGACCCTTTCCTCCGTTTTATGAGCTGTGGAAAAGAAGTTCCTGTAAAATAGTCTAATAGGGGGTATAGGTGTTGTGTTAGTTGTCTCTTCAGAGGTTGCATGGCGTTTCACTTTCCTTCTTATGATGTCTTCGACGAAACCATTGGAGAAGCCGTTGTTGACTAAGACCTGCCTTATCCTATAGAGTTCTTCGTCGACTTGCTTCCATTCTGAGCTGTGGCTGAGAGCACGGTCGACATATGCGTTAACAACACTCCTCTTGTACCTGTCTGGGCAGTCGCTGTTGGCATTTAGGCACATTCCTATGTTCGTTTCCTTAGTGTAGACTGCAGTGTGGAAACCTCCGCTCTTTTCCATGACTGTTACATCTAGAAAGGGCAGCTTCCCATCCTTTTCCATCTCGTAAGTGAAACGCAACACGGAACTCTGCTCAAATGCCTCCTTCAGCTCCTGCAGATGTCTGACATCAGGTACCTGTGTAAAAATGTCGTCAACATACCTGCAGTATATGGCCGGTTTCAAGTTCATGTCGACTAAGACTTTTTGCTCGATGGTACCCATGTAGAAGTTTGCAAACAGGACACCTAGGGGAAAACCCATGGCGACCCCATCTACTTGCTTATACATGTGCCCATCCGGGCTCAAGAAGGGTGCCTCTTTAGTACAAGCTTGGAGTAGTTTCCTCAGAATATTTTCTGGTATGTCAAGAGGAGTACAGGCTGGATCACGATACACTCTGTCGGCTATCATCCCGATTGTCTCGTCCACAGGTACGTTGGTAAACAGCGATTCTACGTCCAACGAGGCTCTTATCCCTGTGGCCCGTGTGCCCCGCAGTAAGTCAACAAATTCCTTTGGAGACTTCAGGCTGAAGGCGCAAGGAACATAAGGAGTCAGCAGGCCGTTGAGTCGCTTCGCCAGTCTGTACGTGGGTGTGGGTATCTGGCTAATGATTGGCCGAAGTGGGTTTCCAGGCTTGTGTGTCTTGACATTTCCATACGCATATCCGGGTTTATATTCCCCAATGATCTTTGGCAGGTGGAGTCCAGATTTCTTGGCGTTCACAGTTTCGATCAGTTTGTTGACCTTTGCTTTTAATTCGGCTGTAGTGTCCTTCGTTACCCTTTGGAACTTAGTTTGGTCAGAGAGTATGATGTTCATTTTCGCCAGATATTCGTCTTTTTTAAGAATGACATATATTGGCGACTTGTCACCTCTCCTGACAACTATCTCCTTGTTCTCACGAAGGCTTTTAGCTGCCGCTTTGAGCTCGGGGGACAGTATGGTGCTTCTGTAATTGCCTCGATTCTTTCCTCCTTCTGCAATAAGTTCTGCTTGTAAGGTATCTTTGGTAGTGACCTTCTTTTGTGTCTCGAGGTCGAATATGTCGTCCAACAGAATTTTCAACTCTACTTTCCGGGCCATCTCACTCGGTCTGGACATAACATGACAGTTTATGCCCAGATTTAGGAGAGTGACTTGGTCCTCAGTGAGGTTAATTCCTGCAAGGTTCAGGAAGCCATCTCTTGGTCGTGGAATTGACATAGGTCCACCATATACCACGACCAAGAGATGGCTTCCTGAACCTTCCAGGAATTAACCTCACTGAGGACCAAGTCACTCTCCTAAATCTGGGCATAAACTGTCATGTTATGTCCAGACCGAGTGAGATGGCCCGGAAAGTAGAGTTGGAAATTCTGTTGGACGACATATTCGACCTCAAGACACAAAAGAGGGTCACTACCAAAGATACCTTACAAGCAGAACTTATTGCAGAAGGAGGAAAGAATCGAGGCAATTACAGAAGCACCATACTGTCCCCCGAGCTCAAAGCGGCAGCTAAAAGCCTTCGTGAGAACAAGGAGATAGTTGTCAGGAGAGGTGACAAGTCGCCAATATATGTCATTCTTAAAAAAGACGAATATCTGGCGAAAATGAACATCATACTCTCTGACCAAACTAAGTTCCAAAGGGTAACGAAGGACACAACAGCCGAATTAAAAGCAAAGGTCAACAAACTGATCGAAACTGTGAACGCCAAGAAATCTGGACTCCACCTGCCAAAGATCATTGGGGAATATGAACCCGGATATGCGTATGGAAATGTCAAGACACACAAGCCTGGAAACCCACTTCGGCCAATCATTAGCCAGATACCCACACCCACGTACAGACTGGCGAAGCGACTCAACGGCCTGCTGACTCCTTATGTTCCTTGCGCCTTCAGCCTGAAGTCTCCAAAGGAATTTGTTGACTTACTGCGGGGCACACGGGCCACAGGGATAAGAGCCTCGTTGGACGTAGAATCGCTGTTTACCAACGTACCTGTGGACTAGAAAATCGGGATGATAGCCGACAGAGTGTATCGTGATCCAGCCTGTACTCCTCTTGACATACCAGAAAATATTCTGAGGAAACTACTCCAAGCTTGTACTAAAGAGGCACCCTTCTTGAGCCCGGATGGGCACATGTATAAGCAAGTAGATGGGGTCGCCATGGGTTCTCCCCTAGGTGTCCTGTTTGCAAACTTCTACATGGGTACCATCGAGCAAAAAGTCTTAGTCGACATGAACTTGAAACCGGCCATATACTGCAGGTATGTTGACGACATTTTTACACAGGTACCTGATGTCAGACATCTGCAGGAGCTGAAGGAGGCATTTGAGCAGAGTTCCGTGTTGCGTTTCACTTACGAGATGGAAAAGGATGGGAAGCTGCCCTTTCTAGATGTAACAGTCATGGAAAAGAGCGGAGGTTTCCACACTGCAGTCTACACTAAGGAAACGAACATAGGAATGTGCCTAAATGCCAACAGCGACTGCCCAGACAGGTACAAGAGGAGTGTTGTTAACGCATATGTCGACCGTGCTCTCAGCCACAGCTCAGAATGGAAGCAAGTCGACGAAGAACTCTGTAGGGTAAGGCAGGTCCTAGTCAACAACGGCTTCTCCAATGGTTTCGTCGAAGATATCATAAGAAGGAAAGTGAAATGCCATGCAACCTCTGAAGAGACAACTAACTCAACACCTATACCCCCTATTAGACTATTTTACAGGAACTTCTTTTCCACAGCTCATAAAACGGAGGAAAGGGTCCTGAAAGATATTGTTAATAGAAACGTTATCCCTACAGACAGAAATCAGAGGATACAACTGACGATTTACTATAAAACCAGAAAAACGGCCAGCCTACTCATGAGAAACTCTCCAGACACAAAACAGAACGCTTTAAAAGAGACTAACGTCGTCTATGCCTTCAAATGCCCTCTTGGGGACTGTAAGCTCCAAAAAAACCAGTATATAGGCAAAACAACAACATCTCTTTCTAGGCGTTTAACGATGCATAAACAACAGGGCTCCATTAAGGAACATATAATCTCTTCCCACAACCAAACCATCGCCAGAGAAATCCTAGTAAACAACACAGAAATCATTGATAGATACAGCGATAGCAGGCGGCTTGACGTTTGCGAGGCACTACACATCAAGAAGTCAACACCAGCAATCAACAGCCAATTAATGCACAACTATATTCTACCCACCTCAAGACTCCGCTCCAATATAGAAGCATCAAGAAATATGGACCAATAGGCTTTCTCCAAACACTTCTATTCAATACCCATTGTTTCGTGTTCTGTCTTGTGTTGATGAAATTAATACCCTATTAATACCACCTCTTGTTCTGTCTTGTGTTGATGAAATTAATACCCTATTAATGCCACCTCTTGTTCTGTCTTGTGTTAATGCCACATCACCCCTTCCACCTCACTCATATGTAGATATAAAATCGGAGATGCGTAAGTTCTATTCAGTTGTGTATTTGTGAACTAAAGTCTTTAAAAATGTAATAAGTTTTACGAAACGCGCTCGTGTCGCGTCAGACTAGAAATAAAAATGAATTTTGGTGAATTGATTTTTGATTTACCTCCAACAGTGAAAAGAAATGTACGAAAGATTGAGAAAATTTGTGTTAGAATTATTAATCTTACTTTTTCGGTCATATTTAATAATATATGTCTACAGGAAAGACTGCTACCAAAACATACTAATATATATATATATATATAAATATATATATATATATATATATATATATATATATATATATATATATATATATATATATATAAATATATATATATATATATATATATATATATATATATATATATATATATATATATATATATATATATATATATATATATATATATAAATACGACCGAAAGGGTAAGATTAATGATTCTAACACAAATCTTCTCAATATTTCTTATATTTTTCTTCTCTGTCGAGGGCTGTTGAAAAATTAACTCTTCAAAGTTCATTTTCACACTTTATTTAAGGTCTGACGCCTAGAAGCATTTTGCAAGACACTTCTCAATTTTTCAAAGACAATATATATATACATTTTCAAAGATTTGTAATATAATTTTATAGGAGGTATTATGGTTTCTGTTCTAGGTTCTGGATTATACCAACGGTCCAAGTGTCTTCTTATAGCAGCGTTTATTTCCGCGTTGCTATATCCGTTGTTCACCAATACCTGAGTTACTCTTTCAAACTCTCTACTCACGTTGCTCCATTCAGAGCAGTGGGTAAGCGCTCGACGAATATAAGCATTGAGAACACTGGCTTTGTATCTTTTGGGGCACTCACTTCAACACCTGCAATCAAGAGCCAATTTATGCACAACTATATTCTACCTACTTCTGGACCCCGAACCAATATGGAAGCAGCAAGAGGAAGTAAGGGCCAAAAGACCTTCTGCAGTTACTTCCATTCATATGTTCACTTATCCAATTTATACCCATTGTTTCGTGTTCTGTCTTGTGTTTGTCACCTCACCCAAAACTTTTGTTTCATATCACCTCATCCAATAGAGTATAAGTACGAAGAATTTGTGTGTAAATTATGTCTTTGAATATATATATACATATATATATATATATATATATATATATATATATATATATATATATATATATATATATATATATATATATATATATATATACATATATATATATATATATATATATATATATATATATATATATATATATATATATATATATATATATATATATATATGCGGAAAATCCACAGAGAAATACGAAATGAGGTGAATGTTTCGGCTTGTTAAAGCCTTTGTCAACACCAGACTGACTAAGGAGAAGGGAGAAGGGGGAGGATATATAGGCCGACACCTGACCAACCCATATATCCTATATATATATATCCTATATATCCTCCCCCTTCTCCCTTCTCCTTAGTCAGTCTGGTGTTGACAAAGGCTTTAACAAGCCGAAACGTTCACCTCATTTCATATTTCTCTGTGGATTTTCCGCATAAAATGATCAGTGTTTTGTGATCGTCAATTGCATATATATATATATATATATATATATATATATATATATATATATATATATATATATATATATATATATATATATATATATATATATATATATATATTAAAAATGACCGAAAAAGTAAGATTAATAATTCTAACACGAATTTTCTCGATCTTTCCTAAATTTCTTTTCACTGTTAATGGTAATTCAAAAATCAATTCTCCAAAATTCATTTTTATTTCTAGTCTGACGCGACACTTGAGCGCATTTCGTAAAACTTATTACATTTTCAAAGACTTTAGTTTACACATACACAACTGAATAGAACTTACACATCTTCGATTTGTTTATATCTACATTTGAGTGAGGTGGATGGGGTGATGTGGTATTAACAGGGTATTAAATTCCTAACACAAGGAGTTATATATATATATATATATATATATATATATATATATATATATATATATATATATATATATATATATATATATATATATAGTTATATATATATATATATATATATATATATATATATATATATATATATATATATATATATATATATATATATATATATATATCCTGCTTACTGCTTCACAGGAAGCAGCAAGGTGCACCAGTCTGCACCTGGAAACAAAAAGATCAATGGTAGCTGTAGGCATCAAAGAAGAGGAAGGATACAATAGGCAAGAATGGAATAGCAAAGACAGAGAGGCAGTAAATGGGATTCTGAAGGCGTTAAAGATGGAAGGGGCTGAACAAAACTTTGAAAAGGTTTTCAGGTTGAGCTGGTACAACAAGGACTCAAACCGCCTAGTAAAGATAGTGTTTGCAAACGAGACGACGAAGGAGGGTATTCTAGAAAAGAGGAGTCATCTGCATTATGTGGAGGAATACAAGAAAGTATTCCTCCAGAGGGACAGGATGTAGGAGGAGAGAACCAGGCAGCAAAGACAAGGAGGAAGCGCAGGGTGAGAGGAGTAAACCGAAGAGCACTGCCCCCAAAACAATGCTCCCAGAGAAAAGAGGGGGAACCCACAACCTGCATTCCAGCAACACCAGAGGGGGAGGGCAACACCACCTCCCTCCTCTGCATAGAAACCCTCCCTATTCCTCACCCTACCTGCCCCCACTCAAATGTTCACACATCCCTCCCTTCCCCCCACCCCATTCCGACCAGGTCACCACTCCCCCATTCCCACCTTGTTCAACCTTCCCTCTTTCCCCCCTCCCCCTC
This sequence comes from Procambarus clarkii, assembly GCF_040958095.1. Lineage (NCBI taxonomy): Eukaryota > Metazoa > Arthropoda > Malacostraca > Decapoda > Cambaridae > Procambarus > Procambarus clarkii. Next base: position 6,191,952 of record NC_091181.1, on the reverse strand, counting down.
CACCCCATCCCCCCGCTATCCCCCCTCACCCCGTATCTTCCATTTCCCCCTACCTCCTTACCCCACCCCCCCCCCTATCCCCCCCTCACCCCGTATCTTCCATTTCCCCCTACCTCCTTACCCCATTCTCTACCTTCCGCCCTTTCCTTGATACCCAACCCCCACCCTAGAATCCTCTGAGACCCTGTTAACCACCTCACAGATCTTCTCACCCAGGGAACAGCTTCCTCAATCAGCAGAACACTCACCAAGAAGGGGACATGAGAAAGGACAGAAGAAAGTGAGCTTCAAGGCAATGTACACTAACACTGATGGGATTACAAATAAAACAAGTGAACTTGGAGAATGGGCACTAGAAGAAAATCCAGACATAATAGCACTCACAGAAACAATGATAACGAAAACCGTAACAAATGCAGTGTTTCCACAGGACTACTAGGTAGTGAGGAAAGAGAGAGGAGGGAGAGGATGTGGGGTAGCTTTGCTGATAAGAAGAGGCTGGAGTTTTGAAGAGATGGGTCTTCATGACTGTGAAGATTTCAGTGACTACATATCAGGTACCACAGCAATTCTAGGACAAAAAATTATAGTGGTAGTCATATATAACCCCTTCACTAAATGACAGAAGACCCAGACAGGAATTTGATAGAAACAACTTGGCCACCATTAACATAATAGAGAGAGAGAGTAGCATCTGTAGCTAGCAGGAACGGATCCAAACTACTAATCATGGGAGACATCAACCCAGGGAAGATAGATTGGGAGAACAGAGACCCACATGGAGGACCAGACACATGGAGAGCTAAGCTGCTGAACGTGGCAACAAGAAACTTTCCAAGCACACACATCAAGGGACCGACAAGAATGAGAGGAGAGGATGAACCAGCTATGCTTCATCTGATATTTACCCTAAATGAGTCGGATATAAGGGAAGTTAAGTTGGAAGCCCCCTTGGAAATGAGTGATCACAGTCTATTGATCTTTAAGTACCTGGTTAAGCTAGGAATTATCTTCCCAAAAAAAGAACTGGGAAAAAATTGCTGGAGTTCCGAAAGAGAAATTATGAGATGAGAAGTTTCCTAGGAAATATACCATGGGACACAGAACTCTCAACTAAGTCCATACAAGACATGATAGACTATTTCACCCAAAAGAGTCAGGAGGCAGTAAAAAGGTTTATCCCGGCCCGACAGGAAAAGACAGAGAAGCAAAATAAGAATCCGTGGATTAACAGGGCATGTATGGAAGCAAAGGAACTGAACAAAAGGGCGTGGAGGAACTAACAGAACACCAGAGAATAGAGAGAGATACCATAGAACCACGAACGAGTATGTTAGTGTGAGAAAAGAAGCTAAGAAAAAGTATGAAAATGATATAGCTAATAAAGCCAAGACCGAACCAAAGCTACTACACAGTCACATCAGGAGGAAAACAACAGTTAAGAAACATGTGATGAAACCTCGAATGTGTGAGCACAGGTACACAGAGATTGACAAAGAGGTGTGCAAAGAACTCAACAAGAGGTTCCAGGAGGTCTTCACAACAGAACAAGGAGAGTTCACTGCGCTAGGAGAGGTGACAGCTGTCCGCCACCGCCACCACTGTCCGCCCGCCGCCACCACTGTCCTCCCGCCACCACTATCCGCCACCGCCGCCACTGTCCGCCCGCCGCCACTGTCCGCCCGCCGCCACTGTTCGCCCGGCGCCACCACTGTCCGCCCGCCGCCACCACTGTCCGCCCGCCGCCACTATCCGCCACGGCCGCCACTGTCCGCCCGCCGCCACTGTCCGCCCGGCGCCACCACTGTCCGCCCGCCGCCACCACTGTCCGCCCGCCGCCGCCACTGTTTGCCCGCCGCCGCCACTGTCCGCCCGCCGCCGCCACTGTCAGCCCGCCGCCGCCACTGTCCGCCCGTCGCCGCCACTGTCCGCCCGCCGCCGCCACTGTCCACCACCGCCGCCAAAGCCGCCACGGTCCGCCCGCCGCCACTATCCGCCACTGTCCGCCCGCCGCCACTGTCCGCCCGCCGCCACCACCACCCACCACCACCGCCGCCACCACCGCCAGCCGCCACCACTCATCACAGACGCCGCCACCCGCCACCGCCCGCCACCACCGCCAGACACAGCCGTCAGTGTCCGCCACCGCCGCCACTGTCCGCCACCGCCGCCACTGTCCGCCACCGCCGCCACCGCCGCCACTGTCCGCCACCGCCGCCACTGTCCGCCACCGCCACCACTGTCTGCCACCGCCACCACTGTCCGCCCGCCGCCACCACTGTCCTCCCGCCGCCACTATCCGCCACCGCCGCCACTGTCCGCCCGCCACCACTGTCCTCCCGCCGCCACTATCCGCCACCGCCGTCACTGTCCGCCCGCTGCCACTGTCCGCCCGCCGCCACCACTGTCCGCCCGCCGCCACTATCCGCCACGGCCGCCACTGTCCGCCCGCCGCCACTGTCCGCCCGCCACCACTGTCCGCCCGGTGCCACCACTGTCCGCCCGCCGCCACCACTGTCCGCCCGCCGCCGCCACTGTTTGCCCGCCGCCGCCACTGTCCGCCCGCCGCCGCCACTGTCCGCCCGCCGCCGCCACTGTCCGCCCGCCGCCGCCACTGTCCGCCCGCCGCCACTGTCCACCACCGCCGCCAAAGCCGCCACGGTCCGCCCGCCGCCACTATCCGCCACTGTCCGCCCGCCGCCACTGTCCGCCCGCCGCCACTGTCCGCCCGCCGCCGCCCTGTCCGCCCGCCGCCACTGTCCGCCTGCCGCCACTATCCGCCACCGCCGCCACTATCCACCACCGCCGCCACTGTCCTCCCGCCGCCACTGTCCACCCGCCGCCACTGTCCGCCCGCCGCCGCCCTGTCCGCCTGCCGCCACTGTCCGCCCGCCGCTACTATCCGCCACCGCCGCCACTGTCCGCCCGCCGCCACTGTCCGCTCGCTGCCACTATCCGCCACCGCCACCACTGTCCGCCACCGCCACCACTGTCTGCCACCGCCACCACTGTCTGCCACCGCCACCACTGTCCGCCCGCCGCCACCACTGTCCGCCCGCCGCCACCACTGTCCGCCCGCCGCCACCACTGTCCGCCCGCCGCCACCACTGTCCGCCCGCCGCCACCACTGTCCGCCCGCCGCCTCCACTGTCCGCCCGCCGCCACCACTGTCCGCCCGCCGCCACCACTGTCCGCCCGCCGCCGCCACTGTTTGCCCGCCGCCGCCACTGTCCGCCCGCCGCCGCCACTGTCCGCCCGCCGCCGCCACTGTCCGCCCGCCGCCGCCACTGTCCGCCCGCCGCCGCCACTGTCCGCCCGCCGCCGCCACTGTCCGCCCGCTGCCGCCAATGTCCGCCCGCCGCCACTGTCCACCACCGCCGCCAAAGCCGCCACGGTCCGGCCGCCGCCACTATCTGCCACTGTCCGCCCGCCGCCACTATCCGCCACCGCCGCCACTGTCCTCCCGCCGCCACTGTCCGCCCGCCGCCACTGTCCGCCCGCCGCCGCCCTGTCCGCCCGCCGCCGCCCTGTCCGCCCACCGCCACTATCCGCCACCGCCGCCACTGTCCGCCCGCCGCCACTATCCGTCACCGCCGCCACTGTCCGCCACAACCGCCACTCTCCGCCGTACAGCCTCCCCTCTCTCCGTTAGTAAATAATTTTAATTGTTAGTAAATAATAAAAGAAATATAAACTATTAGATTTTTTTTACCATTAAATTGGTTTTAATATTTAAATTGAAAATAATAATATAATATAAAATATAATAAAAATAATATAATATAAAATATAATTTAATTTCAAGAAATTTAACTTTAAACACAAAGATGTGAAAAGGGTTCAGATTATTGGCTCAAACCTTTCATAAGAGATTCATATTGGTATATGAATGGATTATGAATGACTCATGTTAGGAGTGTAAAGTTGCCACAACATCTCAAATTAGTGTTAGATACATATGTCTTGGTTATAAGTTTTGGAAACCTATTTAAGTCCACACACAATATCGTATCTGATACGATAAAACAAACGTTTCCAATACTTTCAAATACTTTCCAGATATGTTGTGGCAACCTAAAATTGTTTGCTGGGCTAGTAAACCAGGCGGCCTTGGAAGGGTTCGAAATTACAAGAGATTCGGTAAAGAGGCATCTGGTGGATCTCGACGTGAGAAAGGATGTTGGCCCGAACGGAATCTCACCATGGGTATTGAAAATGTGTGCAGAGGCACTTTGCATGTCACTCTCCTTAGTGTATAGTAGGTCACTGGAGATGGGAGACCTACCAGAAATATGGAAGACGGCTAATGAAGTCCCAATATACAAATAAGATGACAGACAAGAGGCACCGAACTACAGGCCATGTGGCGGCGGTGGCGGACAGTGGCGGCGGTGGCGGACAGTGGCGGCGGTGGCGGACAGTGGCGGCGGTGGCGGACAGTGGCGGCGGTGGCGGACACTGGCGGCTGTGTCTGGCGGTGGTGGCGGGCGGTGGCGGGTGGCGGCGTCTGTGATGAGTGGTGGCGGCTGGCGGTGGTGGTGGGTGGTGGTGGTGGCGGCGGTGGTGGTGGGTGGTGGTGGTGGTGGGTGGTGGTGGCGGCGGCGGCTGGTGGTGGTGGGTGGTGGCGGCGGTGGTGGTGGGTGGTGGTGGCGGCGGCGGTTGGTGGTGGTGGGTGGTGGGTGGCGGCGGCGGCTGGTGGTGGTGGGTGGTGGCGGCGGGTGGTGGGTGGTGGCGGCTGTGGTGGGTGGTGGCGGGCGGTGGCGGGCGGTGGCGGGCGGTGGCAACTGTGGCAACGGGCGGTGACGGCTGATAGCGGGCGGTGGTGGCGGCTGGTGGCAGGTGGTGGTGGCGGCTGGTGGTGGTGGCAGCTGGTGGCGGTGATGGCGGCTGGTGGTGGTGGCAGCTGGTGGCGGTAATTTCGGCTGGTGGTGGTGGTGGTGGTGGTGGCGGCTGGTGGTGGTGGCAGCTGGTGGCGGCTGGTGGCGGTGATGGCGGCTGGTGGTGGTGGTGGTGGTGATGGCGGCTGGTGGCGGGCGTTGGCGGGCGGTGGCGGCTTGTGGCGGCTGGTGGTGGCGGCGGTGGTGGGTGGTGGTGGTGGTGGTGGGTGGTGGTGGCGGCTGTGGTGGGTGGTGGCGGTGGTGTCGGCGGCGGCTGTGGTGGGTGGTGGCGGCGGCGGCGGTGATGGGTGGTGGCGGCGGTGGTGGTGGGTGGTGGTGGCGGCGGCGGTGATGGGTGGTAGCGGCGGTGTTGGTGGGTGGTGGTGGCGGCGGCGGCTGGTGGTGGTGGGTGGTGGCGGCGGGAGGCGGGTGGCGGGTGGCGGTGGCTGGTGGCGGGTGGCGGCTGGTGGTGGGTGGTGGCGGGTGGCGGCTGGTGGTGGGTGGTGGCAGGTGGCGGCTGGTGGTGGGTGGTGGGTGGTGGCGGGTGGCGGCTGGTGGCGGGTGGCGGCTGGTGGTGGGTGGCGGGTGGCGGCGGGTGGCGGCTGGTGGTGGGTGGTGGGTGGTGGCGGGTGGCGGCTGGTGGTGGGCGGCGGGTGGCGGCGGGTGGCGGCTGGTGGTGGGTGGTGGCGGGTGGCGGCTGGTGGTGGCAGGTGGCGGCTGGTGGTGGGTGGTGGGTGGTGGCGGCTGGCGGCTGGTGGTGGGTGGTGGCAGGTGGCGGCTGGTGGTGGGTGGCGGCTGGTGGTGGGTGGCGGGTGGCGGCGGGTGGCGGCTGGTGGTGGGTGGCGGGTGGCGGCGGGTGGCGGCTGGTGGTGGGTGGCGGGTGGCGGCGGGTGGCGGCTGGTGGTGGGTGGTGGCAGGTGGCGGCTGGTGGTGGGTGGTGGCAGGTGGCGGCTGGTGGTGGGTGGTGGCGGGTGGCGGCTGGTGGTGAGTGGCGGCTGGTGGTGGGTGGTGGGTGGTGGCGGGTGGCGGCTGGTGGTGGGTGGTGGCGGCGGGTGGTGAGTGGCGGTGGTGGGTGGCGGTGGCTGGTGGCGGGTGGCGGCTGGTGGCGGGTGGTGGTGGGTGGTGGTGGGTGGCGGCTGGTGGTGGGTGGTGGCGGCGGGTGGTGAGTAGCGGTGGTGGGTGGCGGTGGCTGGTGGCGGGTGGCGGCTGGTGGTGGGTGGCGGCTGGTGGTGGGTGGTGGCAGGTGGCGGCTGGTGGGTGGTGGCGGGTGGCGGCTGGTGGTGGGCGGCGGGTGGCGGCGGTGGCGGCTGGTGGCGGCCAGCTGGGACACACCCTTCACCAGTGAAGGTCTGAGTACAACTAACCATATGTCTCTCTCACCCACCAGCCCAGTGTTGCCAGCTCGCGCTCTCAAAATGTTTCCTTCAAAGATTGTATATTATCTTTGAACAACAAGTTTGACTATCAAGGAAATAATGCATATATTATTGTCACATTAATACTGTGCAATATCTTATTACATTCCTGCTAAATAATTATAATTTGAAACAGGACAAAAAATCCCACATATATATATATAAACCAACATTAGAGATCACGAGGCCTAGGCCTCGCCTGTGACCACACATCCTGCCTCCCTGGCCTGCTACCCTCTCACACCTCACACTCTTAACTCTCTCATAATCACTCTCACTCTCTTACTCTGTCACTCTTACTCTCTGTCACTCTTACTCTCTGTCACTCTTACTCTCTGTCACTCTTACTCTCTGTCACTCTTACTCTGTCACTCTTACTCTCTGTCACTCTTACTCTCTGTCACTCTTACTCTGTCACTCTTACTCTCTGTCACTCTTACTCTCTGTCACTCTTACTCTCTGTCACTCTTACTCTCTGTCACTCTTACTCTGTCACTCTTACTCTGTCACTCTTACTCTGTCACTCTTACTCTCTGTCACTCTTACTCTCTGTCACTCTTACTCTCTGTCACTCTTACTCTGTCACTCTTACTCTCTGTCACTCTTACTCTCTGTCACTCTTACTCTGTCACTCTTACTCTGTCACTCTTACACTCTGTCACTCTTACTCTCTGTCACTCTTACTCTCTGTCACTCTTACTCTCTGTCACTCTTACTCTCTGTCACTCTTACTCTGTCACTCTTACTCTCTGTCACTCTTACTCTCTGTCACTCTTACTCTCTGTCACTCTTACTGTCATTCTTACTCACTCTCAGTCACCCTTACCCATTCATACTCACTCTCTCACTCTTACTCTCATACTCTTACTCTCAATTACTCTTACTCTCAATCACTCTTACTCCCAATCACTCCTACTCCCAATCACTCCTACTCTCAATCACTCCTACTCTCATTCTTACTCTTACTCTTACTCCCAATCACTTACTCTCAATCACTCTTATTCTCATTCTTACTCTTACTCTCACTCTTACTCTTACTCCCAATCACTCTTACTCCCAATCACTCTTACTCTCAATCACTCTTACTCTCAATCACTCTTACTCTCATTCTTACTCTTACTCACTCTTACTCTCAATCACTCTTATTCTCATTCTTACTCCTACTCCCAATCACTCTTACTCCCAATCACTCTTACTCTCAATCACTCTTACTCCCAATCACTCTTACTCTCAATCACTCTTACTCTCAATCACTCTTCCTCTCAATCACTCTTACTCTCATTCTTACTCTTACTCACTCTTACTCTCAATCACTCTTATTCTCATTCTTACTCCTACTCCCAAGCACTCTTACTCCCAATCACTCTTACTCTCAATCACTCTTACTCCCAATCACTCTTACTCTCAATCACTCTTACTCTCAATCACTTTTACTCTCAATCACTCTTACTCTCAATCACTCTTACTCTCACTAACTCTCAATCACTCTTACTCTCACTCTACTCTCAATCACTCTTACGCACTATTACTCACTCTTTCTCTCAGTCATCCTTACTCACTCTCATACTCACTCTTACTCTGTCACTCTTACTCTCTGTCACTCTTACTCTCTGTCACTCTTACTCTCTGTCACTCTTACTCTCTGTCACTCTTACTCTCTGTCACTCTTACTCTGTCACTCTTACTCTCTGTCACTCTTACTCTCTGTCACTCTTACTCTCTATCACTCTTACTCTGTCATTCTTACTCTGTCACTCTTACTCACTCTCAGTCACCCTTACCCATTCATACTCACTCTCTCACTCTTACTCTCATACTCTTACTCTCAATTACTCTTACTCTCAATCACTCTTACTCCCAATCACTCCTACTCCCAATCACTCCTACTCTCAATCACTCCTACTCTCATTCTTACTCTTACTCTTACTCCCAATCACTCTTACTCTCAATCACTCTTATTCTCATTCTTACTCTCACTCTTACTCTTACTCCCAATCTCTCTTACTCCCAATCACTCTTACTCTCAATCACTCTTACTCTCAATCACTCTTACTCTCAATCACTCTTACTCTCATTCTTACTCTTACTCACTCTTACTCTCAATCACTCTTATTCTCATTCTTACTCCTACTCTCACCCTAACTCCTACTCCCAATCACTCTTACTCCCAATCACTCTTACTCTCAATCACTCTTACTCTCACTAACTCTCAATCACTCTTACTCTCACTCTAACTCTCATACTCACCCTTACTCTCAATCACTTTACTCTCACTCTTACTCATTCTGTCATCCTTACTCTCACTCTTACTCACTCTGTCACTCTTACTCTCAGTCACTCTTACTTATACTCACTCTTACTCACACTTACACACTCTCTGGCACTCTCACTCACCTTCAGTCACTCTTACTCACTCTTACCCACTCTCGCTCACTCTTACTCACTCTAGTTAATATATAAGAACACGCCAATATAAGACAACAAAACGTTTTCAGATTCTTTCTCACCACTTTCCAGCAACTTTTATAATTTATATAAATTATCTTAGGGAATAATACATAAATTATATATTTAAATATGATATTAGTGTTTAGTGGAATGCATAAGGAGTCAAATTGTGTTAAAAAGAGCGATTTTTAGAAAATTTGGAAAACTACTTTTTTCTGTTCATATTATAACTAAATGGATTTTAAAGGTTTCACTCAGCCAATATATATAATTCACAATTTATTAATGAATTTTACAAAAAAACTCCATAAATTTTATATTTAAACATGTAAAAACTATTTGTTTTACATTTGGAAGAAAATAATTGTAGAAAAACAATTTATAATTAAACCTTTGTGTTTGGATTTTTTGAGTAAAAGTTTCTCAAAGGCTCTCCTGCACCATTCTCAATGCAAATCATTCCCACACCTATGGGAAGAGATAGGCGAACGTTGTGTAGATGATTTGTGTTTGCTGGGCAGTGTCCTTTACTTGTATACCATGCAAGGTGATGGACAAGATCGTGAGAAAAAAACTAGTAACACATCTGTAGAGAAGGGACTTCGTGACAACCCATCAACATGGGTTCAGGGAGGGTAAATCTTGTCTTACAGCCATAATAAGATCCTGTAATCATGTGACAAAGATTAAGCAAGAACAAGAAGGATGGGTGGACTGCATTTTTTTGGACAAGTGGAAACTCTTTGGCACAGTACTCCGCAAAAGGCTGATGCATAAGCTGGAGAAACAGGCTGGAGTAACTAGTAGGGCGCTCTAGTGGATTAGGAAGTACCTAAGTAATAAGGAGCAGAGAGTTACAGTGAAGGGTGAGACCTCAGATTGGCGTGAAGACACCAGTGGAGTCCCACAGGGCTCTATACTCGGACCTATCCTCTTTCTGATATACATAATTGATCTTCCAGAGGATATAGACTCATTCCTCTCAATGTTTGCTGACGACGCCAAAATTATGAGAAGGGTTAAGACAGAGGAGGACAGCTTGAGGCTTCAAGAAGACCTGAACACGCAGCAGGAATAGTCGAACAGATGGTTGTTAGAGTTTAACCCAAGCAAATGTAATGTAATGAAGATAGTTGTAGGGAGCTGGAGACCAGATACATAGTATCATTTGGGAGATGAAATACTTCAAGAGTCAGAGACTGAGAAAGACCTGGGGGTTGATATCACGCCAGACCTGTCCCCTGAAGCCCATATCAAAAGCGTAACATTAGCGGCATATGCCAGGTTGGCTAACATAAGAACGACCTTTAGAAACTTGTGTAAGAAATCATTCAGAACATTATATACCACATATGTCAGACCAATCCTGGAGTATGCGGCTCCAGCATGGAGTCCATATCTAGTCAAGCATAAGACTAAACTGGAAAAGGTTCAAAGGTTTGCCACTAGACTAGTACCCGAGCTGAGAGGTATGAGCTACGAGGAGAGACTACGGGAATTAAACCTCACTTCTTTGGAAGACAGAAGAGTTAGGGGGACATGATCACCATATTGAAGATTCTCAAGGGAATCGACAGGGTTGATAAAGACAGGTTATTTAACACAAGGGGCACACGCACTAGGGGACACAGGTGGAAACTGAGTGCCCAAATAAGCCATAGAGATATTAGAAAGAACTTTTTTAGTGTCAGAGTGGTTGACAAATGGAATGCATTAGGAAGTAATGTGGTGGAGGCTGACAGTTTCAGTTACACAGTTTCAAGTGTAGATATGATAGAGCCCTGTCCGGAATCCGACACATACACACACACACACACACATAACACAGTCTCCCGTAGTCTGTAATCCCTTCAGGATGGAAAATGGGAGACACCGTGACGTCATCGACTCCGTGACGTCATGGATGTCAACGTATATTTACATTATTAAATATTGTTTATAGAATAGTTTTGTATTTAGATTTAATAAAAAAGTAATCAACAAGACTGAATATAATTGTTAACACCGTAAGGTAGCTTGGTTCCATTGTTAATGTAAAATTACTTTGAGGAATGAACCAGCCTCGGGGCGTTAGCGAGTCACTGGCTGACGCTCCCAGCTACACAACAATAACAAAGAAACAGTCATACGCTGTACATGGCTCCAGGACTGGTGAAACAACTAGACACCCCAATTACGTTCAACAACCAGCAACACAGCCTATCAACATCACAACAACGACTGTATCCGGCTTATCAAGTATTGTATTTGAAATTAGTGCGCACATTTTTTCATTTATAAATAAGTCGGTCATAATACAGGACAAAACCAAACACAATGTACTTGTACTCCATTACAGCCCTCACACTTCAAGTCATACCTGTAATTGATATGTTTAGGGAACTTTGATTAATTCCTTGCATTCCCATACAGGTAAATTGTGAGAGGAACAGCAAGAATCTATGCAGACAGTTGGTTCATACACATTATTAACTACTTGTTTGCCAAGATTGTCCTTCCCACCAGCCGCCATTACGTGGCACAAGGAGGCACAGAGCCACACCCAATCTGGACGCAACAACAAAACGCCTTAGCAGGCCCCCACTACTGGCACAGCTAAGCCATTTATATCAGTATTAGTAGTCATAATTAGTAATTATTACTAGTAGAATAGACCACCATATGTGGTATGATAATGATAAGTGAACCACCACATGTGGTATAATATTATAATAATAAAAGGTAAACAATCGGTAGTTTAAGAAGGAGCCATAGCAAAGTGGTTTAGGCTACCAATTGTCCCTCCCATTAGTGTGTGAGATAATTTCAGGCAGTTTACAAGTACATACAGTTCACTCAATTAATTCTTACTTACTAAAAAAAATAAATAAGACATAACTTTATCTTATTAAAGTCAATTTAAAAAAAGAGACTAGCTGCCTGGAGTTTCCCCACAAGCCCAATGGGCTCAGGAAACTGTACACCTGTTGATTGATGGTTGAGAGGCGGGACCAAACAGCCAGAGCTGTGAAGTCCCGCTGAGCGTGAAGAGCCGCTGTGTCCCTGCAAGCACAACTAGGTGAGTACACACACACTGTTTACTGATGATGAAAAAATTATGAGAAGAATCATGATAGATGATGATAGACAGAGACTACAGGACGACCTGGACAGGGTGGAGGAATGGTCTAGAAAATGGCTAATAAAGTTCAACTCAGGAAAGTGCAAAGTAATGAAATTATGCGAAGGGAGCAGAATGCTGAACACAAGGAACCATCTGGGAGGTGAAATCCTGCAAGAATCAATTAGATAAAAACATCTGGGGGTTGATATCACACCGAACTTGTCCCCAGAGGCCCACATCAAAAGGATATCATCAGCGACATATGCTAGATTGACCAAGAGAAGAACTGCCTTTAGAATCTTATGTAAGGAATCATTCAGGACCCTGTATACCACTTATGTCAGACCAATCCTGGAATATGCAGCTCCAGCTTGGAGTCTATACTTAGTTAAACACAATACAAAGAGAAGATTATGCGGTATGTCACCAGACTCGTTCCGGAACTGAGAGTAATGAGTTTTAGAAAAGGCTAAATTAGCTGAAACTCACGTCCATGGAAGACAGAATAGTAAGGGGAGACATGATAACCACCTCCAAAATTCTCAGGGAAATTGACGAGGTGGACAAAGACAAACGCTTTAGTACAGGTGGAACACGAACAAGGGGGACACAGGTGGAAAGTTAGTACACAGATGAGCCACAGAGACGTTAGAAAAAAACTTTTTCAGTGTCAGATTAGTTAACAGATGGAATGCATTAGGCAGTGATGTTGTGGAGGCTGACTCCATACACAGTTTATATGTAGATATGATAGAGCCCAATAGGCCCAGGAATCTATCAACCAGTTGATTAACAGTTGAGAGACGGGACCGAAGAGCCGAAGCTAAACCCCCCAAGCACAAATAGGTGAGTACACATTAAAGATATGATAAGGATTACGTATTCCCTACCCCCCCCCCCCCCACCGTACCCCCCACAAGTACACTGTGATGGTAAAGTGTTGGAGTGTTGATGTTCGGCAGTCCTCCAATGGCAGGTATCAATGCCTGGTCACACTTACATAAAAAAGGGAGACTGCTTGCCTGTTTGTCTGTGGTAAGGTAATGGGAAGACACGTAAAACACAAAATATAAACAATGAAATTTTAATTACTTTAGAAAACAAAATATGAACAAAGACAATCCCTTGGCTTACATAAAATTCAAAACAAGTCAACAAACTAAACAACATGAATAATTACTAGATATGAAAATTCACTCTACAATAAAATAATGTGCAAGACAATAAATATCAGGTGCTGAGAATATTGGCTATAGCTGCCACCTCCCTTAGTATACGACAGCCAGGGCTTAGTATACCAGAGAGAGATGTCAACTTCTAAGAGCACAGGAATATTCTGAGGAGGACGGCTTGAGCTGGCCCAGACGTCGTCTCAGGTAGAGGGCGTGAGTGCAGGTGCAGGTGTGCTGTCGGCGATACACCAGCCAATCAGGAGCAGGCAGGCGGAGAATGGGTAGTTAGCTCGTTGACGACGGGCGGTGAGCCGGCGTGACGGGTGGTGCAAGGTACGCTTTGCTTCCTGGTCAAAACGTTTTGTGCTACTGGTGGACGTATCTTTAATGTAGCATCTTGTACTTGTAGAATGACATGACTGATATAGGGAAGAGCAGGCTCAATAACTTTTGAAAGATTATCGTTTCAACTCTCCCCTGAAGCCTGCGGTTCCGGAAGAAGTTACGTTTTCATGTGGTAGAGTGATAGGTGGAGCTGCCTCTAGTTCATAGACTCTGGAGAGGGCGTCGGCTATGATGTTGTCAGACCCCTTGATGTAGAGATCTCCAGGTTGAATTTCTGCAGATATAAAGCCCATCGTAGAAGTCGTGTATTATTGAATTGGGCTTGCTGCAGGAAGTGTAGGGTGTTGTGGTCCGTGTAGATGGTGGTAGACCGAGCACTTTTCAGGTATTGTTTGAAGTGCTGCAAGTTCAGGACGATGAGTAGCTCCCGGTCGATTGTGCTGTAGTTCCTTGTAGCTGTGGTCGCTAACAGGTAGATTCTCCTCACCTCGTTGTTGTATTAGGTCACCCCCGATGCCGGTACCACTAGCGTCGACATGGAGGATGAAAGGCTTCGTGATATCTGGCGAGGTGAGAATAGGATTAGAATATGGCAAAGGAGCACTATTATGGTCCTGTAAATTGGGATGAAGATCAGTTAGGATTTCCGAATTGGAAAGCGCTGACTCAGTATCAGTGCTTTCGGGAGGAGAAGCAGGGAAGGTCTCACTGTGGATGTATGGACCTTTAAAGGTAGAATACGTTACTAACACAGTGGGAGGAGTACCGTTATATAGCTTCAGGAGGTTGACGTGGCACAACTGGGTCTTCCGCCGCCTATGTGGAGTCTCTAGAACGTAGTTGTGGTTGTTTCTGTACTCCTTGATGCGGTAGGGTCCTGAAAACCTGTATTGCAAGGGAGAACCTGGGATAGGGAAATAGGCCAACACGAAGTCTCCCGGTTTAAATTTCATTACTTTGCTGTTCTGGTCGTAATGAGTCTTCATCCTCTCCTGTGCTTTCAATAGATTATCCTTAGCAAAGTTATGCACCCTCTCTAGAATGTGTTGTAGGTTTTGAAGAAACTGGGGCACATTCTGATGCTCACTGAAGGTGGCATCACGTAGAGAGTCTTTAAAAGCTTTGAGAGGAGTACGGCACTTACGTCCATAGAGCATCTCATAAGGAGATACTCCTAGAGATTCATTGGGAAGACTTCTAAAAATACACATAATGAGATCAAGTTGTTTATCCCAATCCTTAGCGGTCTCATTGCAAAACGTCTTTAGGAGTGCTTTAATAGTCTGATGACTACGCTCAAGAGAACCCTGTGAAGCGGGATGATAGGGGCTGGACAATACCTATGTGATGTTGAACTCTTCCAGTGTCCTCTTGAAGAGATCACTGGTGAAGTTGGTGCCACAGTCACTCTGAACCTCCCTTGGAAATCCATACTGGGTGAAGATCTTCAATAAGTGTTTCACCACAATAGCAGCCGTAATGTTCTTTACTGGAACTGCTATGGGGAATCTGGTGGTAGAACACAGGATGGTTAGTATATAGATGTTGTCAGAACTGGTCCGAGATAAAGGACCAACACAGTCTATAATAAGTCTGTGGAAAGGTTCCGCAGGCATCTGGATGGGTGTCAGTGGTGCTCTGGGGATAGAGATGTTCGGTTTACCTGCCATCTGACATGTATGACACTGTTTGACGCTATTTACCATACCTGGCCAGTAGTAGTCTTGACGGATTCCGTGGTAGGTTTTGTTAAAACCGTAGTGCGAAAGTGCTCCGTGGGCCAGGTGTAGAATAGTGGGCCGCAGGCTGGCAGGAATCACTAGTTGTTCGACGTTGGCCCAATCGTCCTCCTCCTTCAGTTTACTGGGTCTGTATCTGCGGTAGAGCAACTCGTTCTCTAGAAAGAACCTAGGAATACTGTCAGGTTGAGTCTCAGCCTGGAAGAATAATGGTGTCAAGGTAAGATCTTCCCTTTGTAACTTACAGAACTCCAACGTGGTAAGATTCGGGGGTAGTTTCTGAGGGTCTTGAGGGACAGCGGTAGCAGAAGAGTCAGCTGGCTGTAGTCATGCAGCTTGTGCATGGGTGATCACCAAAACCGGAGGAGAAACTTCATCACTCTCTTGAACCTTTGCTGGAACATACTCAAAGATGGGATTATCCATTACAGAGGTACACACCTGGGGTTTGTCCATGACGATCAGGTTGATCGGTTGCAGGTCTTCTGCCAAGTCGTTGCCCAGGAGAAGTTGCACTCCTGGCATGGGAAAAGGCTTTTCCCTGATGGCGACTTGGACTTCACCGGTCACGAAGGGACAATCCAGTTGGACTCTGGCGAGTGGATAAGGAGTGGTAGCAGTGAGGTCAGTGATGAAGACGGTTTTCCCGGTGTAGGCGATATTGGGCACAGCTGATTTCAAAATGATTGAAGAGCCGCTGTGTCCCTCAAGATCTTCAGTTTGAAACGTCCCTCCGGATCTGAACCGTTGGTAGAGACAGTTCCAGGATACAGGTGTTTACTGAAGAGAGAAAGATCATTAACATGAACACCAACATTCATCACAAGCTTACCGGACTTAGGAGGAGTCTGTTTTGGTTTAGTGGATTCAGTATTACCTATGTATTGAGACTTACCACATTTATCTATGGTATGTCCATAGAGTCTACAATACTTACAGTACAATTTCGAGCTAGCTTGATCGGTACTCACTTTCTCGTAACTGTACCAAGACTTCTTACTGGAAGATGGTTCTGGTGTCAGCCGGTGGATGAGGCTGTAAGTGTCAGCCGATTTAGCACATTTTAGGTAGTCGGTCTCCTCTTTATCTGCTAAATATAAACGGACAGGAGGAGGCACACACCTCAAGAATTCTTCAACTAGCATGAGGTTGACGAATTCTGCAAAGGTAGAGACATGTGCTGCTTCCAGCCATTTCATAAAATATCTCCTTTTGGCATTAGCAAATTCTAGATAGGTGGTGGTACTTGCCTTTAGGTGGTCACGGAATTTTCGTCGGTAGCTTTCGGTGGAGAGCAGGTAGGCGTCCAACACTGCTTGCTTCAGGGTCTGGTAGTCATTCTCAGACGCCAAAGTACTGAGTGTATTGATGACCAGACCACACACTAGAAATTGAAGGGACGACGACGTTTCGGTCCGTCCTGGACCATTCTCAAGTCGATTGTGATGAGGACAGGTAGGGACAGGCATTAAATAGGCAAGAGAGAGCTGAGGAGGAAAGTCAGGTGTAGGGGATAGAAACGTCGTCGTCCCTTCAATTTCTAGTGTGTGGTCTGGTCAACATACTTCAGCCACGTTATTGTGACTCATCGCCTGCATACTGAGTGTAACTGCAGCTCAACCTGTGAGATGTACTCTGAGAAGGGTAGCCCATTGGTCGGCAGGCCAGCCAAGGTGATTAGCAAGGGTCTCAAAGGTGGTAAAAAATTCGTCGACCTCTGTCTCTACGAATGGTGGCATTAACTTACTTACATGGGAGATACTGAAACTTACTGGAAGACTGGCGGTAGCTTGCTGGCGTTGAGTGAGGTGTGTAGTTTCCAACGCGAGTTCTTGTTGACGACATTCTATAACCATAGCAGCTTGCTGTTTGTCATGCTCGCGTTGCATCTCCAGGTGACGATGTTTTGCTTCAAGCTGTACTCGCTCACGCTCATGGAGTATTGCAATATCACGTTCTTGTTCTTCTTTCCTCAGTGCAGCTTCTCGTTCCTTGAGGGCGACTTCACGTTCCTTTTCTTCCTTTCGTATTGCAGCTGCTTCCCCTTTGTTACTCTCGTTCGATCTTGGCAAGTTCTAGTTTGAGTTTCATAGTTG